>NC_088216.1:68686770-68839270 GCF_036934945.1 Oncorhynchus masou masou
GGGGTTTGAACTTGCAACCTTCCAGTTACTAGTCCAACACTCTAACCACTAGGCTACCCTGCCGCCCCTATACCACTCCAAACTTTGAAAAAAGGTAACAGATCAGTAGATCAGCACAGGACCACTTACAGTACAACATGAGCAGTCTGACCTGTGAGAGAGAAAAGTTATCAAACTCCACATCATTTCACCATCCACTCCCTCTATCTCCAAATTACCACACAGACCTGTCAGTATGAGCTGTGCCCAGGGGCCCAAGGGGTCCCCCAGGGTCCTGTGCCTTGTCTCAATCACACACACAGCTGGCTGCCAATAGCAGAGACCAGTGAATGGAAATGTTAGTGTGAGCAGTATGAGGGAGAAACCAGAGCCACTGGGTTTGGGTTTTTAACTAGCCCCACAATGTTCAGGGTACCCTGTTCTCTGTCTTCATTTCTGGTTCTCACACAGGATTTAGGAAAACACCAGAGAGCGTCACCATTTTAATGAGATAGATTGCTGTGGATGTTGTTCTGTAAATTAGAATTTGAAGAAATACCAAATATATCACATTCTTTAGGAGACATTAACTTTTAGATTATATATTGAGGCACACTGTCAACCTTAGAAAACATGGTGTGGGTATAACCAAGAAAAGACAAAAGGCATGCAGTAAGTAAAGTTTTTGTAGTCTATTTCATGAATGTATTGACAACTTTGTTTAGCCTTGGGACTAAAAAGCCAAGTCTTCAATAGCTGTCTGAGGCCTGCACAATGTGCCATTGAAATCCAGACAGATTCACTACTGACACTAAATAAGAGATGTTGAACTAAAATCAAAAGGAAGACGGTCAGGCTTATATCCCTTTTAGCGGGACCAAAGTCCTTTCACTGGGCTCAGACAGACAGACTGAAATCATTGTGAGGTGATTGGCTGGTTCTGTTAGAGGAAGCACAGGCTGTTCCAGGACATTGATCGTGGGCAAAGTAGTGTGAAATAACAGGCCAAAATATACCACAGTGATGTTACCCAGAGCAGACACACACACAATGGAAACACACCAAGGTTTTTTTGCACTGAAACTCCGCTATCCTATGGATGAGAATGTACCTCAGTTTGAATGTTGTTTATGCTCACAAAATCTTTCTGTTTTTTAGCAATAACCAACACAATCTTACACTCAATTTGTGCAAATGTGTACAAAAATTATTTCAGCAGATTTTGTGCAGTTTTGTTTGGCTTAAAAAATACAGACATTTTTGTGCGACTTCATTCACAGGAAAACACATTTATTTGGGAAAAACTTCAGAAACAACCTTTTGCTCTAATAAAGTTATTAGAGTAATGCATGATGGTCAATGGTGTCCTACACTGCCACATTTATTTATTATATATATATACATATACATATATACATATATATATATATATATATCTAACAACCCAATATTGTTAATCAACCAGGTTGTCACCAGAATAATTATAATATAATAGTAGCCTTGCATTGTTTTGTTTTTTATTAATGCCAATACTGTTTTCTATGCTTGTTTTCACTTAATACTTTGGGATACTGGTTCACTTGAAGTCAGAAAGGCCCCTTTTCCATGTAGGCAACAGTAGGCCTACACCATTTTCTACATTTCACATTTCATGAAGCCAACATTACACAATTTTCTTCATAGTGTTAAGGAAATCCCCAAGTTATGGAAATCTGCTTTTGTACTGCCTCTCCTGAATGGTGGAGATCCCTCGCTACTTGACAACTATCGACCCATATCAAAATTGTCTGTACTGTCAAAGGTACTGGAGTCCTTAGTTAGTAGGCAGCTAAAGACCTACTTCCAAGAAAACAACATCTTAAATGGAATGCAATCAGGTTTTAGGTCTGGCCACAGCACTGCCACTACCCTGAGAGCACTTGATTCAGTGTATCATGCACCCCTCAGGTTCGTTACAAATCGGAAACGTCTAACACATCATTGTGATCCCTACAGCGTTGTTGGCTGGTCGTCATTGACCTTGTGTAGGCTTAAACACTGGTATACACTGATTTATAAGGCCATAATGGATAAAATGCCATTTTATCTCTGTTCTTTTTTAGTCAGGTCAGTAAATAAATATCAGTTACGGTCCCTTTCTGATTTGCTTCTAACAGTACCAAAAATGAGAACAGGTCATGGTAGAAATAGTTTTAGTTACTTAGCACTGTGGTCCTGGAATTCTCTCCTGAACATTTTAAAATGTGACGATCTAGTTTCGTTGGTGGAGTTTAAACACTTGATCTATGTATATATCATAGAAGAGTGTAATTGTTTTTCGGCCAGCTGTTTTAGTCAAGATGTTTGTGTTTTTAATGTAATATGTAATTGTTGTACTGTATGTGTGTTTATAGTTGTGTTTAATGGTGTGTTAGTGTACGGAAGTTGTTTTGTCTGAAACGTTGTTCCCCCTGCTGCTATTGGACCAGGTCTCTCTTGGAAAAGAGATATTATCTCAATGAGAAAAAAAACTGTATGAATAAAGGTAAAATAAATAAATAATATTTTTTAAATGTATCCCCAATCCCCAATCAAATACCTTTGTTGATACAAAAAAACCTGTATAAATAAAGGTACAATAAATAAATACATATTTATTTAAATGCATCCCCAATCCCCAATGAAATACCTTTGTTGATACAAAAAAACCTGTATAAATAAAGGTGAAATAAATAAATACATATTTATTTAAATGCATCCCCATTCCCCAATCAAATACCTTCGTTGATACAAAAAAAACAGACAAATACAGCTTTTTATTTCAATCTAGCAACCCTCATAAAATCCAACATAGCACCAGTGTCCCAAAGTATTAACTGAAAACAAGCATAGAAAACAACATTGAGAAAAATAAAACAAGGCTACGTAAGAATAAATAAATGTGGGACACAATAAAAACATTTCCTATGAATGAAGACGCACAAAAATGTGTTATTTCCTACAAGTTAAGTCACACATTTTTTTTTATAGTCTCACACGAATTAAACCACGCAAAAATGCATGACATCTACTGAAACACTTTTTGTACATATTTACACAAACTGAGTGTGAGATTGTGTTGCAATAACAGCAGAGGAGAGGTGAGAGAGATGGGCTGTACAAAGCCTCTCAGTTCAAAAGACACGTGGAATGGAGAAATTCATCTGGGTGTAATCCTCACACGTCTCTATGCCTGTGTTCTATCTAAGTGTATGTGTTTCTCTTCTTCTCTTCCCTGTGTGTTTCAGATTCATCCTAGGACCTAACAAAGAGTTCCCTCGCAGGCTCCCAGCCAGGATCCCCTCCCTCCAAATGGACTAAAACCATTACATCAACGACGACTGACTGGATTACCTGTGACCGCAAGAAGGATATCCTCTGAAATAAAACAGCTTTGCTAGCGTGGTGCCAAGGGTTTTAGACCAGACTAATCCCCTTTTTGATCAATGAGCCTCACGTCGGTGTTACTCTACGAGAACAACCATGGCCAATTTCCCAAATACACTTTTTTTCTCCCCTTCAAAACGAAAACAGCTTAGCCGGGGTTATTTAGATGTTGTAAAAACGTTATTTGAAAACACTAACGCCTCCCCAAAGGTAAACTGGATGATCCTCACAGAGACTCAGTGCTACTGAGCAGGGGATCCTACAGGATCAGTGGCACATTGGAGGGACATTATGTGGGGATTGCTTTTACCTATTTCATCATCCTTGTCAACGGCATCCATCTTAGAAGCGACATCTCAGCATGCCAGCTATCCTGTGTCTGTGTGGAGCCTGGGCAGTGACCCTGACTGCTGTTCACTCTGCCTACGCAACACAATGCCGCAGGAACAACAACGAGCGCTGAGTAAACAGACACTGAGAGGTCACAGGGGTCAACCCGGGGGCCCACAGTCACTGTCCATGATTGACATGTCAGTCAGAAGTCTTCTTTGTTGGCATGCTCTATGTAATTCATTGGAGCTTTTTCTTTGTACGTAAGATGCTTTGTGTATATATACATATATAAATACAGTACATATAAAAAGAGTATGTGGGCTCCCTTATACAGTAAACAAAATATTCTGCACGGAGATCCTTTTGTGGGATTCTTCATTTCTGTCCCTGATTATGAAGTACAGTGAATTCCTAGTCAAAGGTAGTGGTTGAATCTCCTCTCTGTGTATAGGACTGTTTACAGTGTTTGCTTGTATTGAGAATCTCTGGAATAGCCTTACCGAATCATCATGAGAAAGTATTGGTCTTATTCACCATTCAGTGATGTACTTGGAAGATAGGAATCTCTTTAGCTTCTGTAAAGATGATAAAAACACTGTACAGAACTGTCTAACAAAACAAACTATAATCAACAGCGACCCACGTCCTCTTTTCTGTGCTAAATTAGAGATAACAGTGCAACTGGGCCCAGTATCTGAGAGTTAACGCCTGTTCTTATTTCATTCCTGTGTCTGCTATGGAGAATGAGTGTGGACTTGGCTGTCAATCAATCAAATGTATTTATAAAGCCCTTTTTACATCAGCCAATGTCACAAGTTCTATACAGAAACACAGCCTAAAACCCCAAACAGCAAGCAATGCAGATGTATAAGGTGAGACTAGTGGTTAGAGCATTGGGCCAGTAACCGAAATGTTGCTAGATAAAATCCCCAAGCTGACAAGGTAAAAATCTGTTGTTCTGCCCCTGAACAAGGCAGTTAACCCACTGTTCCTAGGCCGTCATTGTAAATAAGAATTTGTTCTTAACTGACTTGCCTAGTTAAATAAAGGTAAAATAAAAAAAATAAAAAAATTAGCATGGTAGCTAGGAAGAAACCTAGAGAGGAACCAGGCTCTGAGGAGTGGCCAGTCCTCTTCTGGCTGTGCCAGGTAGAGATTATAACAGCACATGGCCAAGATGTTCAAACGTTCATAGATGACCAGCAGGGTTGTTGTGTGTAGATTCCACACTGACACAGTATGCAGGTTTCCATTGACCCAGGGTTATCTGACAAAAGTAATGTCTCCCAAAAAAGCATTGCAACATTTGTAATGGCAGACGTAGGAGACATATTCTAAAGATCAAATACATTTTTATCAGTTCGACAGTGTCCTTACTGCAACAAATGATGATGGAAACTGTGTTTTTTGAATAAAATATGTTTGCTGAATAATTTTGAAGGTACGCACGTGATGTTGTCGTTTAACTATAAAACTTCACTCCACATTTGATTGTAAATGCCTACTGCTTTCAAAATCCATTTATTCAACTAGAAAAATAATGTTTCTCTGCAAGACAAAGATTGTCTTGACTTTCAATAATGCCTGAATTGCTTTACATTGCAATTTGAAGTTTCATCATCAAATTGTTTCAGGTCTCTACTACTGTAGGTCTACATGACTACAATGGCAGGGCCTGTGGCGATAAGTAGGCATGAGAATTATTAGAATATGGCAAATATTAGTAATTTCTTGCATTCTATTCATGCTGGCTTTTTACGGGCTACCTCCCGTAACGTCATTATGTCCAGCTGTTTTTTTCCACATGGCAGTACACTGGAAACGCACTGTGGCATGCAATTGTCGCATCTATAGTACTTTCTATGCGGACATTCTAAATGTCGACAAAAATGTACTGGACAAGTTAAGAGAAACCTAGCTACTGAAAGCCTTTCCAATGGAGATATTGAAAAAGACATTGAGAAAGTATGAGCCACATTCAACAGACATGCAGTACCCCAATTAGATATACATACAGCCTTATCAGAATTAAAGCAATTTTCTATACTGAATTGCCTGTTTCATTTTCCTAAATGTTTACTGTTTTAATGTAGATTTTCTGTCTTAATATGTGGTGCGTACATTCATAAGTTCCTTTAAGTTCCATATATATTATGAACAGATATGTACTCTACCATTCGTCTGAGTGAACAACACATCAACAAAACCAGTCATGACTGGTGGAAATATGCATACAAACAGACATGCTCACACACGCACACACACACAAATTCATCTCTGATTGTTAATTTACAAAACACCCTTGGTGCCAAAGAGAATTTATCAAAATAGCACATCCAATAAATGTATGCAATTAGAATAAAGATTTCCAATATCTTTCCAGGGAAAATACCTGATGATTTTTAATATCAACCCCTCCCCACTCCACCAGCTATATCTGTTGATGCAGAGTTGTCTGATCGCCCTACAGACACACTTGTGTATATTTGTCATTTAGAAATGCATCTTTTTTTGTGCCATTTGGTTCCTCACTGAACAGTCACAGAAGGTGTTAAACCGACAGACACATCAATCTCCCTGCGGTATTGTCAGAATCACACAGTCGGATACAGATGTAGGATCTTAATTTGAACCAGTTTTCTACAGCAGGAAAATAATCCTGCAGAACCAGGAAATTTGAACTATTATGTGGATTATAATTAATGAAAATATTTTGTTGGGGCTGATATATTTTGCATTAGAGCAAATCAAGTCTGACATTTTGAAGTGACAATTAGGAACATTAGAACCCTTTTAAAACCTTGAATACACTACAAGTTTGCGTTTCATGATGTGCAGTAAAATTCCCAACATTAAAATCCTACATTTGTATACAGAGAGAGATCCAGAGAGAGAGAGGGAATGTGTGTTTTCTTCCTCAATGAGCCGTTCCCATTCCCCTCTTTGTTTGTTTCATATCTAATAGGATTCGGAGCGTCCCGTAGTCTCACTGTGTCTGTACAGAACAACAGGACTGAGCGTGTGTGTGGCAGTATGTGTGTAGAGAGAGGAGTGAGAGAATCCAGTTTATACATTTTATGAAAAAAAGATATGGCACTGTGAAGATTATCCTTAAATGTATGAGGATGGACAAATGTTTTTTCTCTCTCCGTGTTTATGCTGGTTCTAAAGTAGATTGTGTTTAAAGGGTGCTCTGGGATGTGCTGGAAGAGGAGAAGAGATACCGTTCGTTCTTCCCTCTCTTTTATTCACTCCACTCCTGTGCAGAGGTGACATGCTGTGGAGACATGTCCTGCTCCATTGTAGGTGGAGTGGAGCAGAACACACCCTACACAGATAACAGACCTCGCTTCTCTCCGTCTCCACATTATTATGACTGTTTCACAGGAGACACATTGGTAACACTTTATTTCTAGTGTAGGTGCTCTATACACTATCAGTAACATTTGAACTATCTACTAACACTAGCTCTACCCCTAATCTTAACCCGTCTCCTAACCCTAAACTTAGCCTTTACCCTAACTCTTACTCTACCCCTAATCTTAACCCGTCTCCTAACCCTAAACTTAACCTTTACCCTAACTCTTACTCTACCCCTAATCGTAACCCGTCTCCTAACCCTAAACTTAACCTTTACCCTAACTCTTACTCTACCCCTAATCTTAACCCGTCTCCTAACCCTAAACTTAACCTTTACCCTAACTCTTACTCTACCCCTAATCGTAACCCGTCTCCTAACCCTAAACTTAACCTTTACCCTAACTCTTACTCTAAACCTAACCCTAACTGTAACCTTAACAAGCAGTTGCTTATCAACAGATTGTTTGTTGATAGTATGACAGATGGAAAATCCGGACTATCCAAATAAAATGTGACCCACAAGAGAGAATAAAGTAGACGGCACAGGTCAAAGTAATTGATTTATGACCCTGTGTCATGATGACGTACACATGTCCAAATATGGGCCTCCGGCCAGGCCATCCTGTTCCTGTGGTCACGTGTTAGAGGGTGTGTGTTATTTTATATCTATATTGCATCCTTTGAAGAAGTCATGGTGATTGATGTCTAGGGGCCTGGTTGGACTGGGGGGGTTGAGTGTTTGAACTTTTGGAACGTGTATGTCCCCAACCCCCAGTTTTATTGCCCTTATGGTTGTTATCTGATGAAGCAGGAATGTCCTGGGGTATTGGCTGTGGCATATGCATTATAAATATCCAGAACAAGGCCTGCGATTTTTAAAATAAAGGCCCGAATATTAAACATAAAAAATATGTCTCCTAGGCCAATTCTTGGGGTGCTCTGCAGCTCATGTCATGAATCCAATGACAAAAGCCTGGAGGATGTTTTGCGTGAGGCTCCAGAATGTTTTAAAGGATTTTTGTGTACAAGTGAGGGATATATGTCTTACATATTCCAACCTGAGGAATCTACGGTTAAGATATTCACAGACAGTGGGTCCAAACCCCTTTATCGGGCAGAACCCGAGAGTTTTCTCCAGCGCTAAGGATGAGAGAATGGCTTAAAATAAGACTCGCGCTGTGTCAAATTGAACAGGCCCTGAGTGCTTCAAGTCTACCCGGATATGCATTGGAAGAACAGGTCTTGATAGTGCAAATGCTACGAAAACTGTCAGTTCATCTTTATTTTCCAAAGCATGCAAGGATGTACATTTTTTTCAAATAATGTTCAGTTTTAAATGGCATAATTACCAAATTTTCCGAACACTGATGAATAAGCTGGACAGTCTTTTCGAAAATCGTGAACACTTACGCCGATGGCTGAGGTTATCGTTGAGACATACCCAGGACCCACAAGGCCGAAGGCGGATCTTTCCCTGGAGTGAAAACGTCCGGAGCTTCGATGGAGCGGGCAAATTACTTTGCGATGGTGAATTGGAAACGGATAATGGTCAGGGCTAACCGGACCCTTTATCTGTAAGAAATAGTCAATCAATTTGAATTATAACGTGTGTTAAAATGCAGGTGCAGCAGGAGTGTGTGTGTGTGTGTGTGTGTTCAACAGGGGCCCAAGCGTTCTATCTGTATAGAATCCTTTGAAACCAAGGTTTGCACTATCAGGCATACGGCATGTCCAGATATGTGCCGACCGCCCCGGGTTAAACACTGATATCTAATCAGCGCCCGGTACCCCACCAACCCGGTTGTAGACAGAATGTCTCTTTGAATTCACCGCCTTTGTTTTCTAAACCAAAAATACAGGGGGGTTGCATACAGGATATCTCCCTTTAAACTCGTTCCGTACTTTCGCAAGTTAGGGACAGAACGTGGAACATCTACAGTATCTTAACACTGTTAGCACAGCTTTAGCGCAAACCCACAGGCCCGAATATTTAGCTGCCCGGATAGATTAAAAAATATATTCTGAATAAGTGAATCTCTCCTAATGGATATTTCTGGATATTTCTGGAGTAAGTGCAAAATATATGTTAAGATTTGTTTGAATATTATCGGGATATTATTGTAATATTAAACCCGAGTTATTTGTGTATTTCAGACCAAATGCCAATATAAGTTATAAAGTGTATATATATAACTGGCAATATTGTCTAACGTTTGTTAGGATCCCAAACATCTACGCAGCTTTTACGAGGTTTAAACGGATCTGGAACAACATGAATGGGCTTCTCAGTCTCAAAAACCCGTCAGTCAATCGCCATCATCATTTTTTTGCTGTAAGTCCTTATAATTAATCACATACCCAAGAATATTTATATATATAAAAAAAATTGTGTGTACTATTTTCAAAGCTATTTTATGTGTTTACAGCCGGCATACAGCCAAGAGTGATAAAGGATTCGTTATGGACATCTGACACATCGGGTGACTTGTGTGCAATCCTCCCGTTCTGTACAAACGTTTTTTCAAACTCACCGCGAATCCCGGGAATCCTCCACCCCCTCACGACATATTCCAGACCCCAACAAGCAGCGCACAACCTGAGCTCTAGTACATTGCTCAGAATCCACCCCTCCAGAAAAGTACTACTGGGCAGGGAACTTGCGGCTTCACGAGCCAGCGCTCCATGGACACGGTATGAGACCATTATACATTTTGTTATTAGTTATACGTCTTTTTATTAGTTATACCTCTTTTGATAGAATATGTTAAAACAAGGACAAATAATGTTTTTTCAGACTGCCAGGAGACAGGCCCTGCAGAATCGGGAACACTAGATGAAAAAAGTCACACCCCCCCGGTTTCTGCGATTCGGCAGAACAGCCAGCGCCAAAAAAGCCAAGCTATTTTAACTATGTATTGTTAATATATAGTATTATACCTGAAATGTATTTGACATTTTATGTATCTAACATATTTCTATATTTAATAACGTATTTTGTATGTATTATTTTCTTTCAGACTCCCCGGCGAAAAATGGCACAGAAGGACACATACATCTAGAGCTGGGGGATTCCGGCACACCGAACATTCCCGATGAAACAACCAAAGCGGAGGATAGACCGGTTTTTAATGACATTTCAGATGTTGACGACCAGTTATTCTGTGATGCGGTCAACCTTATCGACCCCGTCAATTCTATGGCATCAGTATCTGCAATAGAACAAGAAAGGTTTTTCACATTATTTTCCAGGGCTTTGAAATCGAGGAACGTTTTGCTATACAAACAACTGGGGGTTTTAATTAAGAGACAGTACAGAGACGATATGTTATTCTGGCATAGAACAATTCCACGCATGTTAAACAGCAAACCGATTAAAAAACGCAAATACAGACGCTAAAATCATACATGTAACACCTATCATTCCAGAAATACACAAAAACGCACATCCTTAATTATCCAAATGGCAGAACTCCAGGAACAAGGTGAGACAGTTGAAAGCCTCTTAGCACAGATACCGCCAGAACTCCTAGAAGTTATTAAACGTATGAACGAGTCAGGGACGCCCGATGAAAGCATATTATCTCAGATTCCAGCCGAACTCCTAGAAATTATTAATCGTATGAACGAGTCAGGGACGCCCGATGAAAACCTGTTATCACAGATTCCCGAAGCCCTCATAACCTTAATTAATCGGATGAACGAGAGTCAGACATTTTCGGCCCCTGCCACCCCAACAGCGATAGACCAACCAGTAACGCCCAGGTCCGTAAAGTCTGAAACGCCACAAGATGTTTTTGGGGAATTGGAAAATTGTCTAATAAATCTGGAGGGAGATGGTATTGATAGACATGTCCGGGTTGTGTACCGGAATAAATTCAACAATACAGAGATTCGACAGTTTTTCAATTTCCAATGGGTGAATCAGAATCTTGACTATGCGATGTTTTACGTAATGATAATGGACACTCTGAACGATCTATTAGAGACGGCAAGAGATTATGGCGAACCACGTGATGTCTTACAGTTGGAGATTTGTGGAGATAGCCTGCATAACACAATATCTCTTATTTTACCCAATGGCGAAGCAGATCTTGAACAATTTACCACGCTGCTAGGATGCCTTGTTCAGTCAAATTTAGCCGTCATAGCAGATCGGACCCTCGAGCTTGTAGTGCAAATAATACGTCAACCCCAGGGTGGTGGTGGGCAGAGAAGGAAGCTTGATAGCCTAATGCAGTCAGATCATAAGCAATAAAAGTGCCTACCTCATAAACGTTCACAATCCCGATAATAAGCTATGTTTTGCAATAGGCCTAGTGCATTTACTTAACCCTGGATGTACTGAGAGCAGCAAAATCCAAAGATCCATGGGTCTCGGTATACAGGATGCTGTGGTTTTGTACCACAGTAGAGCTAATGCAGCTCTCTTGAAGTTCCAAAACACCCCACAACCGCATCCTCAGATTCTGTACTTTTATGTGCAAAACGAACATTACTACGCCGTTACCAACATCACGGCGTTCATAGGGGCACCATATGTGTGTCCATCCTGCCATACCGGCTACACCCGAAAGGGGGGGGGGGCACTTGTGCCGTTATAACTGTTCAGTGTGTCAGGATGCAGATTGCCCAATGCAAACCCTTAAACTTGACACCCTGTGAGGATTGCCACCGCACATGTCGTTCGACCTACTTTTATGATAAACACAAAATTGAAACATGGCACCCTAAGGCATGTAAATTTGTAAGCATTTGTGTAGTAAAATCTTGTGTTTTGTAGACCCAGCCTTCAACCAGAGATACATTGACCATTTAAGCTTCTTACCCATGCGATTGGCTCAAATGCCATAGGCCTTGGGTTTTGAAAACTCTGTGAAAGGCTGGTTCCCCCACTTCTTCACATCTGAGGAGAATCTATATTATGTCGGATCATATCCCAGCCTAGAAATGTACGGGTGTACGGGTGTGATCAAAGATTCATGACGTGGTACGAAACAGTAAGACATGGCACCTTTGATTTCCATAAAGAGATGGAATCATACTGTGACAATGATGTGGTTATACTTCATGAAGGATGCCTCAGATTCAGAGAAGAGGTAATCAAAGATGCAGGCATTGACCCCTGGAATTATACAACTATTGCATCGGCATGCATGAAAACCTATCGTACACACTATCTGCCTACAGCCTCTATAGCTATCCCCTCAACTGACAACTACCGACGCCAATTTAAGTCATACTCTAGTGGGTCCATTCAATGGTTGGAGGATATGGCCCAGGATAAAGACATTTTTATTCAACATGCTTTGAATCGGGGGGAGAAGGCGTTTGGCACTTCCCATGTAGATGGCTACACCCAGATTGGCGGGGTTGAGACCGTGTATGAGTACAACGGTTGTTTCTTCCATGGTTGTAAATCTTGCTTTGTGCCCCAGACCATGTGTGTCCTAACCCAAAAGACTTTTGGGGAAATGTACCAAGAGTTTCAAGACAAATTGGATTCTTTACAGGCTACTTACAGCCTAAAAGTGGAGGTTTTGTGGGAGCACGAATGGACCGCCCTCAAAAAGTCTGATCCTCATGTTCAAGCCTTCCTTTCCAGCTATGACACCCCAGATTCCCTGGAACCCCGACAGGCCTTGTATGGCGGCCGTACCAATGCTTTGACCTTGCGGTATGTAGCGCAACCCAACGAGACAATAGGATATGTAGATATTACATCCCTTTATCCTCATGTAATGAGTTCCTCATGCTATCCTATGGGGCATTCGGAATTATTCATCATGATTTTGACTTACCTCAAAACTATTTTGGTCTGATCAAAGCAACTGTCTACCCTCCTAGGGGTTTGTTTATACCAGTGTTGCCTTACAGCGGCCCTCAAGGAAAACTTTTCTTTCCCCTTTGTCGCACCTGCAGTGAAAACAAACAGCAAACCCCATGTGATCACTCACATCAAGAAAGAACCCTGACAGGGGTGTGGGTCACAGTTGAAGGCTTTAGAGATGGGGTATCGGGTGGCCAAAGTCTTTGAAGTGTGAAACTTTTCCAAGAAATCAGACACTCTTTTTAAAGAGTACATCAAGACCTTCTTGAGATGCAAGCAAATGGCTTCAGGCTATCCTGCATCGGTCACAGATCAAGAGAGCAAAGACAGGTACATTCAAGACTATCACGAAAGAGAAGGCATACTTCTTGACCCTGGCAGAATAGAGGTCAACAAAACCAAACGAAATGTGTCGAAATTGTACTTAAATTTGCTTTTGGGCAAATTATCGCAGAGATGTAATATGCTAAAGACCCCGAAGAATTTTTAGAATTTGTTTTTTCGGACCAATACGAAATTTTACATTTTTCATTCTTGAGTCAAGACATTGCCTTGGTGCAATGGCGACGTAACAATAAGTGGGTTCTACCCCCGGGTAATGTAAATGTGTTTCTTGCATCAAATACCACGGCCTATGGCCGACTTGAACTGTATAAGCTAATGGAGCAGCTTCAGAGGTGGGTTCTTTATCACGACACAGACTCTGTGATCTATGTAAGCAAACCGGGGGATTGGAGCCCCCCACTCAGCAACTATCTGGGTGGCTTAACGAGTGAACTCGCAGAGGTTGACCATATCACAGAATGGTCCTCCTCTGGTCCCAAAAGCTATGCTTTTAGGACTAAAAAGAATCACGTGGTGTTGAAAGCCAAAGGCGTGACTCAAAACTACAAAAATGCCCCGCGTGTAAACTTGGAATCAATCACACGCTTGGTCGAGGGGTTCCTAAATGATAGGAATAGTGACTTGGAGATTTTGAGCTCCTACAAACAGATTGTTAGGGATAAAAAGGACTTCCATCTGAGGAATGCCCCACTCACTAAAAGATTCAGGGTAGTCTATGACAAGAGACTGCTTTTGCCTGACGGGACCACATTGCCCTTTGGCTACTGACTTATGCTACATGCCGCAGTGTGTCAGGTGTGACTCAAAACTATGAAAATGCCCCGCGTGTAAAACTTGGAATCAATCACACGTTTGGCCGAGGGGTTCCTAAATGACAGGAATAGTGACTTGGAGATTTTGAGCTCCTACAAAAAGATTGTTAGGGATAAAAAGGACTTCCATCTGAGGAATGCCCCACTTGCTAAAATATTCAGGGTAGTCTATGACAAGAGACTGCTTTTGCCTGACGGGACCACATTGCCCTTTGGCTACTGACTTATGCTACAAGCTACAGTGTGTCTTAAAGCTTAAGATATAATGACTGCTGTAGAAGGTTTTGACCCCCGGTTGCAACAACCATTTTCGGCCTTAATCGCAGGGCTGTCTAATAGTGGTAAAACTTGTTTTGTAAAAAGTATTTTAGAGAATTCTGAACATGTGTTATCTCAAAAGCCTGATAATGTTGTGTGTTGTTATTCTTGTTATCAACGTCTGTATGATGAATTGTTGAAGACAATAAAAATCAAGTTTGTTGAAGGAATACCTGAATCCCTGTCCGATGATGAACTTTTACCTCCTCATAAAAACAATCTGCTGGTTTTGGACGATATGCTATTTGCAGGTAGCGAACATCCCGAAATTGCCTGAGCGTTTACCCAATATACTCATCATAGAAACCTGTCCGTGCTTTACTTGGTGCAGAATGTGTTTCACCAAGGTAAAAATAGCTGCACCATCAGTTTGAATGCCAATTACATGGTTTTGTTCAAAAATCCTAGAGACAAACTACAAATGAACACTCTAGCTCAGCAGATGTACCCGGGAAGGAAATCCTACTTTATGGAAAGCTACGAGGACGCTACCAAAGCACCATTTTCTTATTTAATCGTGGATTTAAAAGCAAATACTCCAGAACACCTGAGGCTACGAACAGGTCTGTTCCCGTGGGAGTGGCCGGCTGCGTACATTCCTAAAAAGTAACCGCTATGTCTCTGCGTTTAAAAGGAAACATGCCCCTCTTGAGAAGCCTAGTTGGGGCTACATCTAATGAACGGAAGGCCATCTTGGGTCACTGTTCTTCAGATCTCATATTATCCCTATGTGAGATTGCTTTGAATATTCTCAAAGGACGCATTCCACTCACCCTGACACAATTGAAAAAATTAAAGAGACAAAAGACCGTGATCAAACTCTTTGCCAATAAAAGGGTCAGTCTTCAAAAGAAACGACATAGCATACAACAGTCTGGTGGTTTTATTCTACCTTTACTAAGTATAGCCGTGCCCTTCATCACCAGCCTTATTGCTGCCAGACGTGGGGGTTGAACACAGGGTGATGGCCAATAAAATGTATCTGGTGCCACAACAAGAGTTGGATAGACTTAAAAAACAAGGGTCCTGAAAATATCAGACAAACAGCGGAAAATGATTTGGATACGGCCATGAAGGAGATTTTGAATCAAAAAGGATTGAACCCCTATGATAAGGTCCAAAAATACACAAACCTCTTGCAAAGGTATTTGTCCTTGGTGAAACAAGGGGAGAGAGAGACAGGCCATTTAACTATGTCCCTACAGGACCCTTTAAAAGATGACGAGCCTAGCGAGAGCCAAGCCCTGTAATGCCTGTACCTGTGAGCTTACCGTCTGAAGATCAGATGCCTGTTGAAGATAAAGTTATGCATGACTTGTTAACCCATGTTCTGGCACGTAACAGGAAAAATGTTAGATACATTATGAACAAGATAAAAGACTCAAATGGGGCAGTTACTTGGAATGACAAACGAGAGTTTATCCTTCAGGGCTCTGTTGTCAAGGGTTCACATATGCTTGACTTGCTTAAAAGTACCACATCTGCCCACAACGTTGCTGATGACAGAAGACCTCCAGGGTGGCTTCAGTTTCTTAAGGCCCTGGTCATCCTCAACATTCCCCTCTCGGGTGTACCCAACTATAAGCTCCGTCAACAGATTCACTCTTTAAAACACAAACCTTCAACGAGATACAGCACCCCTAAAGATGCCTCAAAACCCCCGCATCCTTATGAAATGAATGATGATAACCCATTTACCCCCCTGAATGCCTCCGGACCTTTCCCTAATCCCGATCTCTCTGGGTGGTTAGACTTTTGAATGACTTTTGAATGACTATGATTAAATTCAATAAATTTTATTTGAAAAAATAAGCAATTTAACATTTGTGGCATTCTTTAAACATTTGGCGTGAGCATACGCCTTGATTACACGTTCTTAAAGGATACACATTTGAACACTTGATATTTTCTAACAAAACAAGCTACAACGTTATCATTACTTCTTAAATCATCCTTATAAAGAGACATAACATCTTCAAAAGAAACTCCCTGGGCTCTTTGGCTTAGGTAGAATACACAGTGTTGACCGCATGTAGTGGAAAGGTTATCTTGCACTTGTTTGATGTTGTAGTATATCTTTGAGCAGTTTTTGGTCAAAAATTCTTTAATAGATTTGGGGAAATTTGAAAAACCGGGGGGAAAGCCGTAGGAATCAAAAAAAGTTGAGATTTTTCTTCCTCCTTCCTCTTCTAATGTCACAGCTAGCCAATGTTAACCCGGCATGTGTTTAGGTTGGGTATTGACAGTAAACATGGCAGGCCGCACCATCCATTTCTCCATAGGTAATTCATCACAAGCCAACACTCCGCAAAATTGTTTTCCAATCAGTCGGCTCATGAGCCCTTGGGTATTCATGTCTTTGCTCAACGATCCTTAATAATAATCTACTGAAACCTGTCTTTGGCTATTCACCTCCAAGATTGAATCAGAGCATGCATAAACAATCATGCTAACGGTACAGGCTAAAGGTGTACGGAAACGCATTTCCAGCCTGAGGTTACCTTGGGACACCACCGAAAGATTTCCTGAGGTGTCTTCATCAGGGGATAAATTGAAAGCATACATTGTGTAACCCTCTGCAAAATAATTTCTGTCAATAGGTAAAGAAAGATCTTTTAGATGCCTCCCGGTAGCCAGGAATAGATTGTAAAATTCTCGCACAGATATGTTGTTATTCAATTGCGGTTGGAAAGCCTTAGCAGGGACCTGACGTCCGTCCTGACACAGAGCTACATACTCTGCATTGAAGTGTTGAAAATTAAATGGGTTTTTATTTAAGCTGCCCGTATTGGAGGCGTGATCAACCAAACCTATAACCACGTATCGCGGTAAAGGGCCTAGAAATAGGTTTTCTTGACTGCAGATTCTGCTGCCCACAGGTATGCTAAAGGTTTTCATGGTAATTATTTGGAGAGGGTAAAGGGCATTTCCTTTCATCAAAGCCTGTGAGTGACCCAGACGAACTGCCGGAGATACAGACACTTTTTTAAATAAAAAGCGTGGCCCCCAATACTTTTAAACTAAAGTCCCCGTCCTGCGCAGACATTAGGCAAAACTCATCCTTGGCCCTGGTTAATTTTAGTCTTAAATCAACCGCATTTAAGAGTAAACGTTCTTCAAAGAAAATGTCAGAGTGTATAGGGCCTATCAGATGAGACTCTCGAGATTCGGCACAGTAGCGAGCGCGTGCCTCCAGTCCTTTGTTTGCACCGGTGGATGGGTCTGTCTATTCCATAGAGCCTACAGGTGTATCCTTGCTAAACAGCCCAGTGCTGAATTGGGTCTTGAGATTGTCTTCAGAGTAGTTGAGTAAACACTCCATGATGGCCCGGTATGGGGATATGGCACTGCTTTGACTGATTAGACGTTCCCCCAAAGTCACATCCACTTGGGAGAAGATGGTGGCCACTGGGTAATTAATGAGACTCACTTTGGCATCGTCTGCAATATTAGTACCATCTCTTTTGGTAACTTTTAGACGCAAATGCACCAAGGTGTTGTTGAGGTCCAGATAGTTGTCATCGTGGCCTGGTATGAAAAACTCTATGGGACTGTAATGTCAGAGAGTGGGGCTATCTCCACATAACTGGACCTCTCTACTGAATGTTGGGTTAAGGAGAAACACTCTATAGGACCGTTGTCTGTAATGGCAGAGAGTGGGGCTATCTCCACATAACTGGACCTCTCTACTGAATGTTGGGTTCAGGAGAAACACTCTATAGGACCGTTGTCTGTAATGGCAGAGAGTGGGGCTATCTCCACATAACTGGACCTCTCTACTGAATGTTGTGTTAAGGAGAAACACTCTATAGGACCGTTGTCTGTAATGGCAGAGAGTGGGGCTATCTCCACATAACTGGACCTCTCTACTGAATGTTGTGTTAAGGAGAAACACTCTATAGGACCGTTGTCTGTAATGGCAGAGAGTGGGGCTATCTCCACATAACTGGACCTCTCTACTGAATGTTGGGTTCAGGAGAAACACTCTATAGGACCGTTGTCTGTAATGGCAGAGAGTGGGGCTATCTCCACATAACTGGACCTCTCTACTGAATGTTGTGTTAAGGAGAAACACTCTATAGGACCGTTGTCTGTAATGGCAGAGAGTGGGGCTATCTCCACATAACTGGACCTCTCTACTGAATGTTGTGTTAAGGAGAAACACTCTATAGGACCGTTGTCTGTAATGGCAGAGAGTGGGGCTATCTCCACATAACTGGACCTCTCTACTGAATGTTGGGTTCAGGAGAAACACTCTATAGGACCGTTGTCTGTAATGGCAGAGAGTGGGGCAATATCCACATAACTGGACCTCTCTACTGAATGTTGTGTTAAGGAGAAACACTCTATAGGACCGTTGTCTGTAATGGCAGAGAGTGGGGCTATCTCCACATAACTGGACCTCTCTACTGAATGTTGTGTTAAGGAGAAACACTCTATAGGACCGTTGTCTGTAATGGCAGAGAGTGGGGCTATCTCCACATAACTGGACCTCTCTACTGAATGTTGGGTTAAGGGGGCCGTGAAAAGATCGAGCTCTGTCTTTATAGCTTCAGAGGACATGCGGTGTAAAAGAGCCATGGTGCTTGTTCTTTTAGAAAATACTTCAGAGTATTCTTTTTACCTTTTTGGTCCTGTGTACATGAAGGGGGTGTCACAGGTCTTGCCAGGGGGGAGTAGAATGTTAATGCGTAAGTGAAGAACTGTAGGTTTTAAGGACCCTCATTTTATTGTTGAACCAGCCCTCGGGGTATCTGGGCGTGGTTAATGCAGCCGCGTACTTAGTTTTCTCCGTGGGTTGACCCTTCTGACGATGTACCTTCTTGGGGCTCCTTTGAATCGTAATCCTCAGGATTCGTATATATTATGCACTTTTTTAGCCGAACAATGCTCTGGCGCTGTTGGCTCTGTACAAACAGAGCGTCCAACAACTCCAACATTTTCAATTCCATTAAATCCCAACTTTTAAATGGGATAAGCATGTGCAACCTAAAATCACCGACCAAACCGCCCTCCCGGATGTTTTGGTTGCGGATTTCCTCGGTGCTGATGTAGAACTCCACGCAGCCACAGGGAAGTCCATTCTTTCTCTGTATTTTAACCCGGTGAAATGCTCTTCCTGAGGAGTCAGGGGTACCTTCCCAACAGGTCTCGTAGTCTGTGAACAAGCTGTACCCCTTGGTGATACGTCTCAGTTTGGGACACAAAACCTGGCGAAACACCGTCCAGTCTTCAACCCCATAGTCCACTCCTAATGTCTGGTCGGTATATTCTTCTCCTTCGTCTACCGTATAGAGTTTCACTCTACAGGCCAAGTAATCAAACAGATACCCCCAGTGCTGTCCATTAGACATCAGCACTTCATCTTTCAGCGCAGTTGCGGGCGGTATCTGGGTTCTATACACACTTAGAAACCGCTTTTTTGGAGCATCGTATATTGCGGCAGTATACTCTGCCCTTTCTCTATGTTTCAGCCGCGGTCCTGCTTCCGTTGTTACAGTCATCACAGCTTTGCCACTGATCGCAAAATCCATGTTTAAAAATCGTGTTTACTGTTCTGGGTTCGCACGCCTTGTTCTGGACATTTATAATGCGTATGCCACAGCCAATACACCAGGACATGCCTGCTTTATCAGATAACAACCCTAAGGGCAATAAAACTGGGGGCCATACACGTTCAGGGGTATACGCCATTGAAGCGACTCTTAGGGCCATCAGATCATTTCGTCCGCAGACCTGCTCTTCCAACGCATATCCGGGTAGACTTGAATCACTCAGGGCCTGTTCAATTTGACACAGCGCGAGTCTTATTTTAAGCCATTCTCTCATCCGTAGCGCTGGAGAAAACTCTCGGGTTCTGCCCGATAAAGGGGTTTGGACCCACTGTCTGTGAATATCTTAACCGTAGATTCCTCAGGTTGGAATATGTAAGACATATATCCCTCACTTGTACACAAAAATCCTTTAAAACATTCTGGAGCCTCACGCAAAACATCCTCCAGGCTTTTGTCATTGGATTCATGACATGAGCTGCAGAGCACCCCGAGAATTGGCCTAGGAGACATATTTTTTATGTTTATTAATATTCGGGCCTTTATTTAAAAAAATCGCAGGCCTTGTTCTGGACATTTATAATGCATATGCCACAGCCAATACCCCAGGACATTCCTGCTTCATCAGATAACAACCATAAGGGCAATAAAACTGGGGGTGGGGGACATACACGTTCCAAAAGTTCAAACATTCAACCCCCCCAGTTCAACCAGGCCCCTAGACATCAATCACCATGACTTCTTCAAAGGATGCAATATAGATATAAAATAACACACACCCTCTAACACGTGACCACAGGAACAGGATGGCCTGGCCGGAGGCTCATATTTGGACATGTGTACGTCATCATGACACAGGGTCATAAATCAATTACTTTGACCCGTGCCGTCTACTTTATTCTCTCTCCCACACATCAATCACCAGCACATAAATCTCTGTACACTGGTTAATCAAGTGGTTGGTTAATCAACTACACTGGTTAATCAAGTGTTCAATGGGATGGATTGAAGTCTTCCAACACAACTTCCATTAATAACTTTCTACAGGTACAACAACAACAACTACTATGGTTGGCTCTATCTGGTAAATCCACTTTCTATCTGTAACTCATGAGTTCAATGATTCATGAGTTCACTCTGTGGAAGGTAGTCTTGTGTTCAGAGTCTTCAAAGCCTGTAAGGTAGTCCTTAATGTACTGTATAACCACAGTAATAGGCACCATGACTCATCCCAAATGTCAGCTTTCCACTGATCTCTTCCGGACACAGACATCTAAAGGCCCCCAAACATAATTAATAACCTCAAACTTCTTCTTAATGATAGCTGTTCAGTGGCTGACACGTCCAACTTTGATGCCTAGTTATTAGCCCAGATCCATTTGTTGAGGAAATGACATCGGAGAAATGAAGCGGCCACAGTATAGTAGATTTTGAGTTCTTTATCAAAGAGCAGCAAATGTGAAATGGGCCATTATTATTATAGCAGGAGTGTCAGCACAGCTGTCATGACTAAGCTACTGTAGTGTAGAACAGAGAGCTGAAGTCTTTATTCACTCCAACAGGAAATTGCAGTCAACTTGATGTATGAACAAAAACTTTTGAATAATTTTGAAGATGTAAATGTAGTTACATTAGTCTATGATTGGTAGTATGTCTGTTGATATTTTGCTGTAAAACGTAATTACCCCTTACATAGACTAAAATCAAATCAAATCAAATTGTATTTGTCGCATGTGCCATACACAACAGGTGTACCTTACAGTGAAATGCTTTCTTACAAGCCCTTAAAACAATGCAGTTTGTAATAAAATACAAAAAAAAGAAAAAGTAAGAGATAAGAATAACAAATAATTAAAGAGCAGCAGTAAGTAACAACACCAGGGCTATATAGAGGGGGTACCGGTACAGAGTCAATGTGTCAATGTGCGGGGGCACTGGTGTCAAGGTAATTGAGATAATGATGTAAATGCAGGTAGGGTTGTTAAAGTGGCTATGCATAGATAATATCAGAGAGAAGTAGCAGCGTGGCGGGGTGTGTGCAAATAGTCTGGGAAGCCATTTGATTAGCTGTTCAGGAGTTTTATGGCTTGGGGGTAGAAGCTGTTTGGAAGCCTCTTGGACCTAGACTTGGCGCTCCGGTACCGCTTGCCGTGCGGTAGCATAGAGAACAGTCTATGACTAGGGTGGCTGGAGTCTTTGATGATTTTTAGGGCCTTCCTCTGACACCGCCTGGATGGCAGGAAGCTTGGCCCCGGTTATGTATGGGATGTACGCACTGCCCTCTGTAGTGCCTTGCGGTCGGAGGCCGAGCAGTTTCCATACCAGGCAGTGATGGTGCAGCTGTAAAATATTTTGAGGATCTGAGGACCCATGCCAAATCTTTTCAGTCTCATGATGTGGAATAGGTTTTGTCATGCCCTCTTCACGACTGTCTTGGTGTGCTTCCACCATGTTAGTTTGTTGTTGATGTGGACGCCAAGGAACTTGAAGCTCTCAACCTGCTCCACTAGAGCCCCGTTTATGAGAATTGGGGCGTGCTCGGTCCTCTTTTTCGTTCGTTTTTCGTTCGTTCTGCCCCTGAACAAGGCAGTTAACCCACTGTTCCTAGGCTGTCATTGAAAATAAGAATTTGTTCTTAACTGACTTGCCTAGTAAAATAAATTTAAAAATTAAGTTTGCCTGCATTAAAGTCGCCAGCCACAAGGAACGCGGCCTCTGGATGAACGTTTTCCTGTTTGCTCAGTGTGGTTTTAGTTCCAACCTCTCTCTGTGGTGGTACATAGACGGCTACGAAAAAAACTGATGAAAACTCTCTGGGTAAATAGTGAGGTCTGCAGCTTATCATGAGATACTCCACCTCAGGCAAGCAGAACTTTGAGACTTCCTTAGATATCGTGCACCAACTGTTGTTTACATAAATACATAGACCCCCGCCCTGTGTGTCTTACCAGAGGCTGCTGTTCTGTCTTGCCGATAGAGTGTATAACCCGCCAGCATGTTCTTAATGTCGTCGTTCAGCCATGACTTGGTGAAGCATAAAATATTACAGTTTTTAATTTCCCATTGGTAGGATATACATGCTTTCAGTTCATCCCATTTATTTTCCAGCGATTGAACATTAGCTAGCAGAACGGAGGGCAAGGGCAGATTAGCCACTCGTCGCCTGGTCCTCACAAGGCATCCTGATCTTTTGCCTCGAAATCTATGTTTCCTTCTCCAGCGAATCACGGGGATCGGAGCCTGATCGGGTGTCAACTGGAAATCCCTAGCAGTCGACTCATTGAAGAAAAAATCTTCATCCAGTGTGAGGTGAACAATCCCAGTTTTGATGTTTGGAAGCTCTTTTCGGTCATAGGAGACGGTAGCAGCAACATTATATACAAAACAAGTTACTAACACGAAAAAAGAAAAAAAAATTGCATGATTGGTTGAGGGCCACTAAGACGGCAGCCCTACCCACCGGGCCATCACTAACCCCGACGGCTCACTCTGTATAATGGACTTCTCAGAATTCTTCAGAAACGATTTAGACCACTTTACTTTTCCACATTTTGTTAGGTTACAGCCTTATTCTAAAATGTATTAAATAGTTTTTCCCCCTCATCAATCTACACACATTACTCCATAATGACAAAAGCAGATTTTTTGAAATATTTACAAATTTGCTCAAATTAAACAAACAGATATCACATTTACATAAGTATTCAGACCCTTTACTCAGTACTTTGTTGAAGTACATTTGGCAGCAATTACAGCCTCGAGTCTTCTGTCAGGTTTTATGGGGAGCATTGCTGCACAACTAATTTCAGGTCTCTCCAGAGATGTTCCATCGGGTTCATGTCCGGCTTTGGCTGGGCCGCTCAAGGAAATTCAGAGACTTGTCCTGAAGCCACTCCTGCGTTGTCTTGGCTGTATACTTAGGGTCTTTGTCCTGTTGGAAGTTGAGCCTTCGCCCCAGTCTGAGGTCCTGAGTGCTCTGGAGCAGGTTGTCATCAAGGAGCTCTCTGTAGTTTGCTCCGTTCCTCTTTGCCTCGATCCGGACTTGTCTCCCAGTCCCTGCCGCTGAAAAACAAAGCACAGCATTTTTTATTTTACCTTTATTTAACTAGGCAAGTCAGTTAAGAACAAATTCTTATTTTCAATGACGGCCTAGGAACAGTGGGTTAACTGCCTGTTCAGGAGCAGAATGACAGATTTGTACCTTGTCAGCTGGGGGGTTTTAACTTGCAACCTTCCGGTTACTAGTCCAACACTCTAACCACTAGGCTACCCTGCCGCCTGCCGTAGCATGATGATGCCACCACCATGTTTCACCATAGGGATGGTGCCAGGTTTCCTCTTGACGTGACGCTTAGCATTCAGGCCAGAGAGTTTAATCTTGGTTTCATCAGACCAGAGAATCTTGTTTGAGAATCTTTAGGTGCCTTTTGGCAAACTCCAAGTGGGCTGTGATGTACCTTTTACTGAAGAGTGTCTTCTGTTTGGCCACTCTACCATAACGGCCTGATTGGTGGAGTGCTGCAGAGATGGTTGTCCTTCTGGAAGGTTCTCCCATCTCCACAGAAGAACTCCATATGGTTCTTCGTCACCTCCCTGACCAAGGCCCTTCTCCCCCAATTTCTCATTTTGGCCAGGCGGCCAGCTCTAGGAAGCGTCTTTGGGGTTCCAAACTTCTTCTATTTAAGAATGATGGAGGCCACTGTGTTCTTGGAGATCTTCAATGCTGCAAAAAATGTTTGGTACCCTTCCCCAGATCTGTGCCTCGACACAATCCTGTCTTGGAGTGCTTTGGAGTGCTTTGGACAATTCCTTCGACCTCAGGGCTTGGTTTTTGCTCTGACATGCACTGTCAACTTGTGGGACCTTATATAGACAAGTGTGTTCCTTTCCAAATCATGTCCAATCAATTGAATCTACCACAGGTGGGCTCCAATCAAGTTGTAGAAACATCTCAAGGATGATCAATGGAAATAAGATGCACCTGAGCTCAACTATCGTTTCTCAAGGCAAAGGGTCTGAATAAATTCTTATTGACAATGACAGCCTAGGAACAGTGTGTTAACTGCCTTTTATCAGGGGCAGGACAATAGATTTTTACCTTGTCAGCTCAAGGATTCGATCTTGCAACCTTTTGGTTATTGGCAAAACGCTCTAACCACTAGCCTACCTGCACTAAATGTGCTATTTTTGCCTTTTATTGTGAATAAATTTGTATAAAATCCTAAAAACCTGTTATCACTTTGTCATTTTGGGCTATTGCGTGTAGATTGCTTAGGATTTTTCTATTTAATTCATTTTAGAATAAGGCTGTACCAGAACAAAGTCAAGGGGTCAAAGCACTTTCCAAAGGCACAGTACATTATTATTGTCTAACACAACAAGCATGCTCTCAGGACTTTGTTTTCTGTCTTCTCTTTGTTGGAGTGAAAAAACAAATGGTTTATATTGGAAACACTTTTTATGAAAAGACACCCAATTCCATTTGAGTTGATTTTATAGATTTATTCCCAAACTTCTTTTGTCACTAAACTTCTTAGGATTCATCTTTTTGTTTGTTCATTATCCATACATACTTACTATTGCCCTTAATCGGGCCAATAGGCTGTTTGGATTTGGGTAGTATGTAAATGAGCATAAATGCAGGGAGTTGATGGAAATAAGTCTCTCCCAATTATATCCTCAGCCAATAGGCTGTTTGGATTTGGGTAGTATGTAAATGAGCATCACAAGGGCATGCAGGGAGTGGTGATGGAAATAAGTCTGGGCAGGAGGGGACTGTAGCACCCTGGAAGGGCAGACATGCTGTTGGATTCAGAATACGTGGGTGAAATAGAAGGACTAAATCAAATCAAAATCAGATTTTATTGGTTGCTTAAATAGTTTAGCAGGTGTTATGGCAGGTGCAGCAAAATGCTTATGTTCATAGTACCTATCAATCCATGCAGTAAATGTCAACAAGCACACAATACTAACAATTGTTTTAATCATACAAAATGTAGTACAGCAGTGGATATATAAATAGCTATTATCAAATGAACCACTGTTCAATGACTAAGTACAAAGGGCAGTAGTCCCTAAGGTGCAAGGTAGAGTACCTGGTGGTAGCCAGCTAGTGACAGTGACTGAGGGGCAGGCTAGCACTGGGCAGAGGGCAGGGTACTGGGGGGAGGCCGTCTTGTGGTGGCTGTTTATCAGTCTTTCGGTCCCAGCTTTGATGTACCTCTACTGTCTCCTTCTACTACTGACACTCTTCTCACTTTTCAGAATTCAAATAAACGTGACATATTTTGTAAAAAGGAACTATATTGTTGGCATCATTTTGCTATGAATTACTATAATGTGCTGTCTGTAAAGTATGGTCCAGCTGCCTGCCTTGCAAATCACCATAACATAACGACAAGGATACAAAAGGGCAAAACAACAGTCTCTATAGAGCAGGAAGAAGATAGCCACTGTGGCAGATACAACAGAATGTTAACATGGTATGGTGCAAAAATCTATTTACTGTAGATGTATCCCCATGACAGATCCTAGCATGACTGTCCAGATTATTTCTTTTTTTGTATTACCTTCCTCATCTTGTTTTTTCCCAGGCTATCATCCCAAATTGAATGGTGTCTTTGTATCAAGGAGATACCCATTGAATGTGAGATGCTATTGCCTGAGCCATCAACACAATGGATTCTATTTCTCAAGCAACATCAAGGGACAATGCACTGTACTGATAGACAATAAAACAGGCAGACTGGCTGAAAGGATGGCTGTGTAAACACTGGTTTTTATTATGCTTACTGAAGCACAATGTGGATTTCCCGTATAGGTTCTGTTTATTACATTTACACACATTCTCTGTTATCCAATCAGACATTTGAGGAAAGGTCCAGAATCAAAAGATACGCTGCAGACTCAATGCAACCTACAAGCAGGCAGGTACAGCTAGGGGATATACACTGAGTATGAAAAGCATTAAGAACACCCGCTCTTTCCATGACATAGATTGAACAGGTTAATCCAGGTGCAACTCAATATTTGGAAGGTGTCCTAATGTTTGGTATAATCAGTGTATATGATTCTTGACTTGTTTCTCAATGTGTTACCTTAGATTTAGAAACAATCATGTAGTTGTAATATGTGACACATGCAAGCTATTTGTGAACAGCTCAAGAAAGAGGATGATTTGGTTTGGTGTGTTCTAATACTGTCCCTCATGGAGCTATTTGAGCGTAATGGGGCTGGAGGGAAAATCAGCCATTTTGCCGGCTCCTGACCAATTGTGCTATTTTGTATATTTTTTACGCTGATCATAACTTTTTTGTACAGAATGTTTCCTCCACTCTGTCCTATGACCGAAAACAGCTTCTGCACATCAGAACAGCTATCACTAACCTCGTTTTGGATGAGGACTTCTACTTCAATGAGTCGGAGGCGAATGACATATTGATTATCACGGACAAGGCCCAAATCCCTGACACTCTGAGAAGGAGTGTGGGATACGTGATGAGACTATGTCGGAGTGGATAAACCGCCCACACCGTGCAATCGCAGTAGAACAAACTGGATGAGCTCCATTCAAGAATATCGTTTCAACGTGATCTGAAGAACTGTAATAAAGTTTCTCAGAGTCGTGGCTAAACAAGGACATGGTACATTTCTATACATCGACAGGACAGAACGGCAGTGTTGGGGAACTCAGGGGAGGGGGTGTGTGTCACAGCTGGTACGCAATCTCTAATATTAAGGAAGTCTCGAGGTTCTGTGCGAGTGAGTAAGATTACCTTCCCTTAACTTCTTGGATATCCAACACTCTTTCAGCAAACTGGATGCAGTTTATCACAGTGCCATCCGTTTTGTCACTAAAGCACCTTCTACTACCCACCACTGCGACTTGTATGCTCTAGTCGGCTGGCCCTCGCTACATATTCGTCGCAAGACCCACTGGCTCCAGGTCGTCTACAAGGCCATGCTAGGTAAAGCTCCGCCTTATCTCAGTTCACTGGTCACGATGGCAACACCCATCCATAGCACGCACTCCAGCAGGTGTATCTCACTGATCATCCCTAAAGCCAACACCTCATTCGGCCGCCTTTCGTTCCAGTACTCTGCTGCCTGTGACTGGAACAAATTGCAAAAATCGCTGAAGTTGGAGACCTTTATCTCCCTCACCAACTTCAAACATCAGCTATCTGAGCAGCTAACCGATCGCTGCAGCTGTACATAATTTATTGGTAAATAGCCCACCCATTTTCACCTACCTCATCCCCACAGTTTTTATTTATTTACTTTTCTGCTCTTTTGCACACCAATATCTCTACCTGTACATGATAATTTATCAATCCAGTGTTAATCTGCAATATTGTAATTATTCGCCTACCTCCTCATGCCTTTTGCACACATTGTATTATAAGACTCCATGTGTAACTCTTTTTCTACTGTGTTATTGACTTGTTAATTGTTTACTCCATGTGTAACTCTGTGTTGTCTGTTCACACTGCTATGCTTTATCTTGGCCAGGTCGCAGTTGTAAATGAGAACTTGTTCTCAACTAGCCTACCTGGTTAAAGCACTTACAACATAAAACTACACTGACAATAAAACAATCTCTGACAAAGACATGAGAAACAGGGTTAAATACAAACAGAGGGTTAACGAGTAAAGGTGAAATAAAAAAAATAAAAAAATAAAATACACTGACAATATATGAGGGGCGCTATTTTAAGGTGTTTTTGATCAATGATGGAAAAACGTTCCCGTTTTAAACAAGATATTTTGTCACGTATTTTTCCAAAAGATGCTGATAGATTATCGACTTATGCATATAATTGCTAATTTGGAAAAAAAGTTTCGTTGTAAGTGACTGCATTTTACGGTCTTTTTCTTGCCAAACTGAACGGACTATGTCTACACAAATAATCTTTTTGGAAAAAATATAATCAATCACTCATTGAAAACACACAAATTCTTGTGTAGCTTTGGCTATGCTAGGAAAAGCATATTTTGAAAATCTGAGATGACAGTGTTGTTAACAAAAGGCTAAGCTTGTGTTTGAATATATTTATTTCATTTCATTTGCGATTTTCATGAATAGGAAACATTGCGTTATGGTAATGAGCTTGAGGCTATGATTACGCTCCCGGATACGGGATTGTTCGACGCTAGAGGTTAAGCTCTAGAAAATACCATTTACAAAGAGAGTTTTCAGCTATAGGACTGTTTTGCAAGCATAGACTGGAAAATGATTAATTCAATGGTTTATCACATCAATAACCATCTTTATTAATAAGTGCATCAATAACTTCTTACCCACAGTGAACGTACGTGCGTACATATCCCAAACAGAAGCCATGGAATACAGGCAACATCTGCACTGAGCTAAAGGCTAGAGCTGCCGCTTTCAAGGAGTGGGATAATAGCCTTGACACTTATAAGAAATCCTGCTATGGTCTCCGACGAACCATGAAACAGGAAAAGCGTCAATACAGGACTATAGTCAAATCTTACTACACCAGCTCTGAAGCTTGTCAGATGTGGCAGGGCTTGCAAACAATCACGTATTTGGTATTTGGTATTTTATTAGGATCCCCATTAGTTGTTGCAAAAGCAGCAGCTACTCTTCCTGGGGTCCACACAAAACATGAAACATGATACAGAATGACATAATACAGAACATCAATCGACAAGAACAGCTCAAGGACAGAACTACATAAATGTTTTAAAAAGACACACGTAGCCTCATATCAATGCATACAACACAAACTATCTAGGACAAATAGGCGAGAGGCATTGTGCCGCGAGGTGTTGCTTTAACTGCTTTTTAAAACCAGGGTTGTTGTTTATTTGAGCAATATGAGATGGAATGCAATAAGGGCTCTATATAATACTGTACACTTTCTTGAATTTGTTCTGGATTTGGAGAGCATCTCTTTATTACGGCTAGAACTCTCCCCATCTTTACAACCACTGAATCTATAAGTTTTGACCATGACAGATTACAATCTAAGGTAACGCCAAGTAATTTAGTCTACTCAACTTGTTCAACAGCCACACCAATCATTACCAGATTCAGCTGAGGTCTAGAACTTAGGGAATGATTTGTAACAGATACAATGCTCTTAGTTTTAGAGATGTTCAGGAGCAGTTTATTACTGGCCACTCATTCCAAAACAGACTGCAACTCTTTGTTAAGGGTTTCAGTGACTTCATTAGCTGTAGTTGCTGATGAGTATATGGTTTAATCATCAGCATACATGGACACACATGCTTTGTTTAATGCCAGTGGCAGGTCACTGGTAAAAATAGAAACAAGTATAGGGCCTAGAGAGATGCCTTGCGGTACAACACACTTTACATGTTGGACATTAGAGAAGCTTCCATTAAAGAAAACCCTTTGAGGTCTATTAAATATATAGCTCTGGCAGAGGTTGAAAAGCCATAGCACATATGTTTTTCAACATCAGGTTATGGTCAATAATAGCAAAGGCTCCCACAATCTTCTTATGTCAGTTATGCCTAAGTTTGCCCACTTTGCCAATGTAATAATCATTCAAATAATTGTCAACATCAAATGGTTTTGTGATGAATAAGCCATCTGATTCAATGAAAGATGGAGTAGAATTAGTCTTTCTGCCCATAATTTCACTTAAATGTACTTTTCCATCATTCTTTATATAATTGATCTTGGCTTCATAATGCCATTTCTTCTTCTTTTTGTTGAGTTTAGTCACAGAAATTCTCAATTTGCAGTAAGTCAGCCAGTTAGATGTGCAGCCAGACTTATTAGCCACTTATTTATCCCTATCTCTTTCAACCATACAGTTTTTCAATTCCTCATATATCCATGGAGCCTTAACAGTTCTAACAGTTAGTTTCTTAACAGGTGCATGTTCATCAATAATTAGAAGAGGCAATTTCATAAATTCATATAGTGCAGCACCTAGATGCTTCTCATTCTCATTAATCAGACCAACAAATATTTTTAACATCATGCACATAAGAGTCACAGCAAAACAAATGGTATGATCTCTTATACACTATTTTAGGCCCAGCTGTAGGAAATGTTTATTTCCTGGATATAGCCACTATATTGTGATCACTGCATCCAATGGGTATGGATACAGCTTTAGAACAAAGTTCTACAGTATTAGTAAAAATGTGATCGATACATGTGGATGATCTTGTTCCTGTAGTGTTCGTAAACACTCTGGTAGGTTGATTAATAACCTGAACCATATTACAGGCATTGGTTACAGTAAGAAGCTTCCTCTTGAGCGGAGAGCTTGATGAAAACCATTCAATATTCAAGTGTCCAAGAAAGTAGACCTCTCTGCTTACATCACATACACTAACAAACAACCATTTCACTCATATTATTTAGATACTGACTGTTAGCACTTGGTGGCCTATAGCAACACCCCAAAAGAAAATGCTTTAGATGTACCAAGTGAACCTGCAACCACAACACTTCAAAGACACTTGACATAAGATCTCCTCTAATCATTACAGGGATATGGCTCTGAATATATACAGCAACACCTCCCCCATAAGCATTTTTGTGCCTTCTATAGATGTTATATCCTTGTATTGCTACTGATGTATCATCAAATTAATTATCTAAGTGAGCCTCAGAAATGGCTAATACATTCAGCAGGCCATTAATCAATTGTGTGTGTGTGTGTGTGTGTGTGTGTGTGTGTGTGTGTGTGTGTGTGTGTGTGTGTGTGTGTGTGTGTGTGTGTGTGTGTGTGTGTGTTTGCAATGCCAAGTAGCTCCTCAGACCCGTCCTTGGTTGGCAGGATCACTGGAAAGAGACAAGCAGTCCCAGAAACTGATGCCAACTGCATCGCGGGATCCAAACTAAGAAGCTAGCTAGCTTTCCTCGGAACCAACGACACGGGGGATGTTGACGACTCCACCCTTTGGGAATCTCTAAAGGCTGTGATTAGAGGTTACATTATTTCTTATACTGTACATCAGTGAGGAAGAAAGGCGCCAATACTAGGCTAAGAGAAATTGAAAGAGAGTTAGGGGAACAGGAGAACGTTTTTAGGATGAATTCCTCGTATACAGTCCTTGAGAAGATCACAAAGTTAAAATATGAATACAATAACATCCTTTCGAAACGGGTGGGCTCTTTACTCGCTAGAACGCAACAAAGTTATTTTGAACTGGGTGACAAACCACATAAATTATTAGCAAGACAGCTAAGGCATGTACAGGCATCTAGAGCTATTCACAAAATAAAAGACAAGAAGGGTAAAATAGTAACAGATCCGCAGGATATTAATAAATGCTTTGCGCAGTTTTACTCAGAGCTATACCAATCAAAATGCGATGCTACTGATCCACAAACTATGGAACGCTTTCTCGCTGAATGTGAACTTCCTAAACTAGACAGGGGGCAGCTTCTGTACTCGATGCAGGGATAACTTTGGAGGACATTAACACAGCGATAGCACAATTTCCAAACAGCAAGGCCCCTCTGGGCCCGATGGATATGTAATAGAATTCTATAAGAAGTACTGCGCCAGTCTAGCTCCACTTATGTTGCGAATGTTTAAACAATCCAAAGAAAATGCCAAACTCCCGCAAACACTGTATGAGGCTACAACAGCACTGATCTTGAAAAAAGATAGAGATTCCATGGAGATGTCGTCTTATCGCCCCGTGTCGTTACTCCCCATAGAAAACAAGGTGTTGACAAAGATATTGGCAAACCAATTGAAAACATATATTTCTGACATCATACACCCTAACCAGACAGGTTTTATCCCGGGCCGACATATACGCTACAATTTGAGACGTCTTTTCAACGTAATGTATCACGATCATAAGGTTGAGTGGTAATAGCTCTTGATGCAGAGAAGGCGTTTGACCGGATTGAGTGGAAATATATGATGTCGGTTCTGGAGCACTTCGGGTTCGGAAAGGAATTTATTAATTGGATAAGAATTATTTATGCACACCCAATGGCGTCCGTGGTAACCAATCAAGAAATGTCGCAGTCATTCCGCTTGTTCAAGGGGTGCCGACAGGGGTGCCCTATTTCCCCTGCTCTCTTCGCTATAGCCATGGAACCCCTTGCTACTCGCATTCAGGCATGTGCCGATATAGCTTCTGTTAAAATAAAGGACACACAGCACAAAATGTCCCTATATGCAGACGATGTTCTTTTGTTTTTGTCCAAACCTAAAACTTCTATTCCACCCTTACTTAACTTGATAAACACATTTGGCTCCTTCTCTGGCTACAAGATAAACTGGCAAAAAAGTGAGTTGATGCCAATATCACGGCCTGTGGATACGCAATTTCTGCAATCTACCCCGTTTAGAACAGTGATGGACAAGTTCACAAGCCTTGGCATTGTAGTGACAAGAGACCTTGATCAGCTATTGAAAGCGAATTGGGACATGAAAATATATCAGCTGAAACAAAATATAGATTTTTGGAAAACTCTGCCTATCTCCTTGGTTGGTCGTATAAACGCTATTAAAATGGTTGTCCTACCCAGGTTTCTTTACCTCTTCCAATGTCTACCCAATGTCATACCACAAAGCTATTTTAAGAAACTGGATTCAATAGTAACTCAATTTTTATGGGATAACAAGACAGCCAGAATTTCAAAGAAGCATTTATGCAAGTACAAAATAGAGCGGAGCTTTGGCCTTCCTCACTTTAAACTGTATTATTGGGCTGCTAATCTGAACATTGTGTCTTTCTGGAGGGAAAGCTTACCTGCGATGAGACAGAAGGATATGCCTGCATGGTTTTTGATTGAGCAGGCCTCCTGTCAACATTCCTCACTCCCTGCACTTGTTAATAGCCCATCATATGTGAAAAAATCCACTTATGACTCTAACCCAGTCATTTGTCATATGCTTAGGATCTGGAAACAGATGAGGTATTTTCTTAACATACCCACTGTATACATTGACAGCCTGATTTGCCTGAATCACGGTTTCCACCCTGCATTGGATGATGTGGTGTTTTCACAGTGGAGGGAGAAGGGACTCACAACAATTGGTAATCTATACATAGATGGTCAGTTAGCTTCATTTCAACAATTACAGGGAAAGTTCAACATGCCAACAACACATTTTTTCAGATACCTCCAAATCAGGAATTTCGTAAGGACTCATATCCCACAGTATGGCATGAAGCCAAATAGTCCTACATTAGATAGCTTGATCCTTGTCAAACCCAATTCAAAAGGGTCGGTCTCTAGACTGTATGATGTGCTACAGGCCCTCATAGAGGTATCCACAGACACCATTAAAAGGGCTTGGGAACAAGAACTTGGGTCAGAAATCTCAGATGAGGACTGGGTAGAAGCTCTCAGGAATATAAACCACAGTTCAGTGAATGCCAGACACAACCTTGTACAGTTTAAGGTGATACACATGTTACATTACTCAAAAGTGAAACTGCATAAAATATTCCCGGACACCTCACCACTGTGTGAGAGGTGCAAGCAGGATGAGGGGACGTTGACCCACTTATTCTGGACATGTCCCAAGTTACATGTTTACTGGGCTCTCATTTTTGATTATTTATCTAGAGCCTTTGATAGAGTTCTAGCCCCAGACCCATTGACCGCTCTGTTTGGTACAGTTGATGGGAATAACCACGAAGGGAAAGCTGTCTCTCTTTGTACTCTATTAGCCAAAAGGCTCGTATTGCAATTTTGGAAACTGGAGACTGTACCTACCTTTGAAATGTGGTTACGGGATTTAGGGAATATAATACATATGGAAAAGATTCGATACAATACCTCCAATAGAAGTCCAATGTTTTACAAAATATGGCAGCCGACACTGGATAAATGGTATATATACATGTACCACCTAATAGGATTTTGTTTTATTTTGTGTATGTGTGAGTTAAGTTTTGTTTTGTTTTGTCCTCTAAATTGGCCATCCCATTCAACAGTACAATGAATGTCATTGTTAGTATTGCTGTCTTTTTTATTTTATTTTTTATTGTAAAATAATAAACATATTATTTAAAAAAAGAAGCTAGCTAGCTACCAAGAACTTTACAATACACTTTCAAACAAACAAAACCAAGCTCTTCCTCGTTCTGCGTTCAACAGGAAGTGACGTGCAGCATGACACGATTCTCTATGGGGTGGTAAATCCAGCATACAACCCAGCCACGAGCTACCCAGTAACACGAGCCAACAATACGAGCTAAATGCCTTTTTTGTGACATGGTGAGGTTGGACCCAGGTGCAGAGAAGAGACCAGACAAGGAATCAGTGGTTAAGGATAAACAGAATACTTTAATGAGAAAAGGTAGCCGCAGGATCACAGTACACAGCACAAAACAACAAAACACTAAGTCTTGAAAACTCACTTAGGAAACGAACACACATGGTAAACAATTCAAGCTTCTGCAAATTACCACAGAAAACACTCATCTTTTAACAGGGAAATCATAATGAGTAAATAGGACACACCTGATTGTTGTTAATGTCACTAGGATGATCTCTGCTGCCCTCTGGTGACAGGTGGAACCATGACATCTATGGTCGCTTCGAGGCAAGTAACACCATGCGTGAGAACACCAGCTTTTCGGTTCGACTATGTGAGTAAGACATTTCAACAAGTTAACATTCACTAAGCTAAGGTCCAGACAGATTACAAGGTCACGTACTCAGAGCATGCGCTGACTAGCTGGCAAGTGTCTTTTACTGACATTTTCAAACTCTCCTTGACCCAGTCTGTAACACCTACATGTTTCAAGCAGATCACCGTAGTCCCTGGGACCAAGAACACCAATGTAACCTGTCTAAATGACTATCACCCCATAGCACAACTCAGGGGCGTGTGCTTAGTCCTCTCCTGTGCTACTTGTGCACCCAAGACTGTGTGGCTGCTTATGACTTACGTTTACACAACTCTGGTAGGGCTGATCACCAATGATGATGAGACAGCTTGTAGAGAGAAGGTCAGAAACCTGGCAGTGTGGTGCCAGGACAACAACCTCTTGCTCAATGTCAGTAAGAAAAAGTAGCTGATTGTGGACTACAGGAAACAGATGGCCGAGCACGCCCCCATACATATAGATGGGGCTGTAGTGGAGCGGGTCGACAGTTTCAAGTTCCTCAGTGTCCACATCACTAAGGGTCTATCATGGTCCAAACTCACCAACACAGTCGTGCACGACAACACCTCTTCCCCTCAAGAGGCTGAAAAGATTTGGCGAGGTCCCTCAGATCCTCAACCAGTTCTACAGCAGCAGGCGGTGTCAGAGGAACACCCCAAAAATTGTCTAAGACTCCAGCCACCCAACTCACAGACTGTTTTCTGTGCTATCGCATGGCAAGCGGTACCAATGCACCAAGTCTGGAACCAACAGAACTCTAAACACATTCTACCCCCATAAGACTTCCAAACAAGACTGCTAAGTAGCTAATCAAATGGCTACATGGACTACCTGCATTGACTCTTTTTTGCACTAACTCAATAACTTTTCTGCACATACACTGCTGTATAGTATCTATACTGTTGCATAGTAACTTAACCCCTACCATGTTGTTTTTACTCGTTATGTATATTCGTTATTCACTGTCTATTTGTTCCTTTTGTCACCTATTTATTTATTTTTTATCTTCTCTTTAACTAACCCTAAGTAAGCATTTCACTATTATTCTACACCTGTTGTCTATGAAGACAAAATACAGTTTGATTTGATTTATTGGGGAGAGAAGGAACAGCCTTAGCCTAGACTGGGGCTGCCTGGACCCACTGTGGACACCTTCTTATCCACCTGTGTCATTTTCTCCACCATCCGTATTAGGCAGATAGCAGTGTGTGATACATTAACCAGTGCTGTGGTTCTGGGGTCAGAGGTCAGGAGTAGGGGGAGAGTTGTCTTTTCAACAGGCTCAGTAAGTCATAGAATCATGGTAGAGCAAACATAGTTATAAAGTCCAATGGATTTGAAGACAAGGTGAGGGTAATCTATAAATTCACAACAATGGATGTCCTGTACGAACAGACATAATATTTACCACTGGCATCAAATGTGTCTTGAAATGATCAGAATGAAGCCATTTAAAGGATATGTTTTTTAATGTTTTTCTGTGACACTACAACTGCTGAATGAGCATGAGGAAGTATATCCCTTGAGGGGTAAGTTTCTCAAAAACAAGCAAAATCGCTAAAAATTAACTGGCCACTTTTATAACATACTTATAACAATTGAGATTTGGTTCAAATAAGGGTAACTTCTCCTTTAAACACTTTTTATGAACAGGTCAGTAATTTAATTTCCTTTTTGCTTCAAACAGTAGATTAAACTGCAGCTTGTTCAGCTGATGATTCCTATGGCTGTGGTGAGTGAGTAGTCAGTCATACAGTCTCTCTTTTTCATTACAGCACCTTCACTTGTGCCTCAATTGCCCACTCAGATGACACCCCGACCAACCAAAACATAGAAACATACAAAGTAAACTATGGTCAGGGTGTGACAGATACATATTGACCTGAATGCAGTAGGGCAGGGAAATTCCTCCCCTTTCACTTTCACATTGAATATAATCCATATCAAATGCTTAACTTTGCACAAAAGTGTAAGAGTCAAAGAATGAATAATTAGAGGAGACAAATCTGACACCTAATAAGAGACCTAATTAAGAAAATGAATAAGTTGTCAGCCCCCTCTCAGAGGCTGCACCAGCACAAGATTAATTGCCGGCTGAGCTAATTTGATTTGTGACAAGGAAAGGGATGACCTGGTAAGTCAGTGAAGAAAGACCAACTCAAGAGCATATGACATTAAAGGTAGACTCAGCGAAGTGACGTTGCCACGAGCAGCACCGCAGATATTGAGATGAGCGAGATGCAAGACGTGACTCTCACACAGTCACAAAGTGCAACAACACAACACACATTACATTTCCTGTCAATACAAATACCACAAAGATCTGTTGTTAGCAGGGATATTCAACAGTTCTGAGGGAAAAGGTGTATAGAAATCTCTGTACTCAGCGTTTGGTTAGTTAAACCCAGCAGTCCAGTAGTGTTGTGACTGTGACTGTGACAGCCCTGGCAGAATAAAGTCACAGTGGAGGACATTAATCACTGCTTACTCAACCCAGAGACCAGGGAAAGAGACCTCTACAACCAGCCACAGCTGCAAAGGTCATTGACTCAGGCCTCACACTGGAAACAAGCTCAGAGCTTAAGCATAACAGGTTTATCCTCGCATGGGGGTGGCCCACCATGTCAGTATCTCTCTGGACCTGTCCTACGGAATCTCCCTGGTCCTCCCCCTCTCCCCCATGGTGATGTTCACTCAAAGGCAGGGTGGAGGACAGGAAAATGAGAGTTCAGCATTACTAACAAGCAGTATGAAATCCGTCCCGAGGTGATCTCAAATTGATTTCTCCATATCAGCTGGCTTTGTAGCCTCTTCACAGACATACACACAAAACACACACACACACACACAACATTTCAGAATTTCAGGAGCCCTAAAGGCCAGCCAAGCCCCATGTCTAATATCCCACGTGGGAAGGGTTGACAAGGTCAAGCAGTGCTGTGTAAGTGTGGGAAAGGGGAAGAGGGGGACTGTCAGGGCTAGGGAGTGAAACTAACTGGTGTATTTGTAGGTGATATATACGCAACTGAAACTAACTGGTTTATTTGTAGGTGATGTAAAAATAACTGAAACTAACTGGTGTATTTGTAGGTGATGTAAAAGCAACTGAAACTAACTAGTGTGTTTGTAGGTAATAAATAAGCAACTGAAATTAACTGGTGTGTTTGTAGGTGATATATAACTAACTGAAACTAACTGGTGTATTTGTAGGTGATGTACAAGTAACTGAAACTAACTAGTGTAATTGTTGGTGATATATAAGTAACTGAAACTAATTGGTGTATTTGTAGATGATGTATAAGTAACTGAAATTAACTGGTGTATTTGTAGGTGATGTATAAATAACTGAACTCTTGAAACGACATCAAACATTCTGTACAGTACCAGTCAAAGACATCAACACTATGAAATAACACATATGGAATCATATGGTAACCAAAAAAAATGTTAAACAAATCAAATATAATTTAGATTTTTGATTATTCAAACTAGCCACCCTTTGCCTTGATGACCGCCTTGCATTTTCTCAACCAGCTTCATGAGGTAGTCACCTGGAATGCTTTTCCAATAGTCTTGAAGGAGTTCCCACATATGCTGAGCACTTGTTGGCTGCTTATCCTTCGCTCTGCGGTCCAACTCATCCCAAACCATTTCAATTGGGTGGAGGTCGTGATTGTGGAAGCCAGGTATGTGATGCAGCACTCCATCACTCTCCTTCTCAAATCAAGTCAAACCAAATTTTACTTCTTACACATCCTGGAGGTGTATTTTGGGTCATTGTCCTGTTTAAAAAACAAATGATAGTCCCACTAAGCATAAATCAGATGGGATGGCATATCGCTGCAGAATGCTGTGTAGCCATGCTTATTAAGTGTCCCTTGAATTCTAAATAAATCACAGACAGCATCACCAGCAAAGCACCCCATACCATCACAGCTCCTCCTCCATTCTTCATGGTGGAAAGCACACATGCAGAGATTATCCATTTACCTACTCTGCGTCTCACAAAGACACAGTGGTTGGATCCACTTTGGATATAGCAGACCAAAAGACAGATTTCTACCCATCTTGCTTGTGTTTCTTGGCTCAAGCAAGTCTCTTCTTCTTATTGGTGTCCTTTAGTAGTGGTTTCAGCAATTCGACCATGAAGACCTGATAAGTTGATTTTGAGATGTGTCTGTTACTTGAACTCTGTGAGGTGCAATCTGAAGTGCAGTTAATTGCTGATTTCTGAGACTGGTAACACTAATGAACGTATCCTCTGCAGCAGAGGTAACTCTGGGTCTTCCTTTCCTGTGGCGGTCCTCATGAGAGCCAGTTTCATCATAGCGCTTGATGGATTTTTCGACTGCATTAAAGAATCTTTCTAAGTTCTTGAAATGTTCTGCTTTGACTAACCTTCATGTCTTAAAGTAGCGATGGACTGCCATTTCACTTTGCTTATTTGTTCTTGACAAAATATGGGCTTGGTCTTTTACCAAATGGAGCTATCTTCTGTATACCACCCCTACCTTGTCACAGCACAACTGATTGGCTCAAACATATTAAGAAGGAAAGAAATTCCACAAATTAACTTTTAACAAGGCACACCTGTTAATTTAAATGCATTCCAGGTGACTCATGAAGCTGGTTGAGAGAATGCCAAGAGTGTGCAAAGCTGTCATGAAGGCAAAGGGTGGCTACTTTGAAGAATCTCAAATATAAAATACATTTTGATTTATTTACCACTTTTTTGGTTATTACATGATTCCATATGTGTTATTTCATAGTTTGGTGTCTTCACTATTATTCTACAATGTAGAAAATAGTAAATATATAGAAAAACCCTTGAATGAGTAGGTGTGTCCAAACGTTTGACTGGTACTGTAAGTATGCCATCAGTGCTCAAATGGAGATGGTGAGAAGTGCATGCATCAAGTCACATTACGTGTCTTTTCTCTCTGAGTTGATTGATAGATGAAAACTTTTTGTACAAGTGACAGATTAATGGTATGGTGCACGTATCTTTATTGTTTGCAATTAGGGCTGTACTGTAGTTACACACATTTCATCTCAGTTTATTAGCTGAATACTCAGTAGAACGCATGATTATATGAAGCGGCTGGCACAGAGTGTGTGTATAGGAAGTGTTGTGATGTGTGATCATTGTGTGGTGCTGGGCCAGGCTGGTTCCTGGTGTAATGGAGCTGTGACTGTCCTGTCAACAGCCCGGAGAAGCTCACCAGGGGAATATTTACTTTATTCAGAGGAACATCAGCAGCATCAGTCAAGCATGGCCATAGCTCTAACATTTACCCTGGACAAACATAGAGATGTCTTGTGAATGTGAGTAAATATCCCTTGCAGACCTGGCCTCAATCTACTGCACAGCTCACAGCATTCTCACCCACAATGAGGTGATAGACAAGGAAAAGTGAATGCACATTCTACGTTGTTCTTTCCAGGGTGATGGTTTCAGAGGGAACTGCTTCTACACCTGTTTTTTGTTGTTGCATTGTTTTAGTAATCAGGACAGGATACATGGGTGGTGGAGTATATTAAATATAGTGGAGATATAGTAAAGAATAGAAGGATATATGAGGTTTAGACAGTTACAGCAGACCTACACTTTGGACTGTGTACGCTGCTACAACACATAATGAGTAGACATGTGTATTGGTCCCCTGATTAAGATTCTGTGTTTCATATGTGATTCCAGCCAAGCACATTGCAATCCATAAATGCCCTCCTCTCTTTGGAACAAATGAACAGCTTTACAGATAGAATGCAACAGTTACCTATTTGGAATAATGACATTCAAGAGAGAGCAGCAGAACATTTCCTCTCAAATCGAATAAAATCAACTGAGGAAAAAAGCGGTTTGCACTTTTTTTTCTATCAGAAATACATACAATTTACAGTGATAGAGGACACGTATTTAATTGCCAAACGAATGACACAGTCAAAAAGCTGGTTTAATGTGCAGTAGTAGCCTATTAGCCGGTGACTGTGTTCTCAACGCTCCCTTTGTTACATTAAGTGTATTAATTATTGGCAATGTAATTATCGGCACATTGTTCCTCTGTAATTAGTTGTCACTAATGAATCTTAAAACCTTCCCCAAAAGCTAATTGATTTCTCTGACTCGCTCAAACCTCTTTATTTGAAACCTTTTATAGCATTTTGTTTACGGAGTCCCCCCCATCCCTCCCCCTTTCTGTAAACAGTAACAGCTAGCCATCATCCAAGTCATAGTGACACACACACACACACACACACACACACACACACACACACACACACACACACACACACACACACACACACACACACACACACACACACACACACACACACACACACACACACACACACACACACACACACACACACACACACACTCCTCTTGTGTTAGTCAGACTGGGAGTCCTGATAGTGACCTAGCTGGTAAAGGCTGCTCCCATTACACAAGCTTCCGGACAGGACGTGGGCTCTGTTGTAAACCTGCCTGGGATACACTCATACTGTAATCACTCCAAAGGTTAAGAATGAGCTGTGTTCATACTCATTTAAGACAAAGGAGAGGAAGGAGAGAGAGGCTGCAGTGTGTAGACTGACATATTCCAAAAGGTCCTCCCTTTCAACGTCACTGACAACCCTTTTAACTATATGTCTGGATATAAAACCCGGGCTTGATAATGCAGTGTTGAATTCAGTCAATGGAATTTAGATGAACTTCAAGTCTACTTCACTCTCGTTTTTCGTAGTATGTTATACTCACTACCATGTCATAGTCTACTCATACAGTCCCATGCATTTAACAACTGGTTGTTGGTTCTATGGAAAGTCTTGTTTCTCCATGCTGATGAGCTGTAGCACAGTTGTTTTAAATGAGTCTGGCAAAAGTTAGTTTGGGAAATGAGGCAGATGCTTAATGTTCTTTCTCTCCTCTCCTCTGTGAATTGCCTGACATTGGGTTACTGTGCTCAAACCAGTGACAGCTTTCTGTTGCTTTACTATAATACAGACCATGGATAAGGACATGTACTGGGAGGCAAATGTTTGCTAAGTGAGCTGTCATTTTGTTGTGCTGGAACGTTGCGGTCAGATCTGACAACGTCTCCCATATGGACCAGTGTGTTACCGTTTAGCACAGAGGTATTTAGGCAACTCTGTTCTTGGAGTGCCGCAGGTACTGCAGAAATTTGTTCCAGCTAGGCACCACACCTGGCCAACTGAGCTAACTGATCAATTCGAAACCATGACTAACTGATCAAATCGAAAACATGAGGTGCCTAGGGTACTCCAGTACCAGGGTTGTCTACCCCAGGTATAGCACGTTAAGAGAGAAAACATGTATTTTTTGCTCTGTATCATACAGGATAGCTAACACTCTTCAAACATTTCATCATTGTCACATTTTGCCCTGAGTTTTGTTTAAGGGGCGTATGTCTCCCACACTCTTCACATATTTCTCACATACACCTCACACACGGCCAAGGTAACCCCGGGTCCCAGCGGGGCTGGAATGTGACGTGGTAAGTCGCCCTCGCCATGTAAGTCCTAAAGGCAGTCAAAGGTCAAGCAGCAGAAGACCAGAAGGTGTGATACAGATGAAGCTGGAGAAGCAGGCCCAGCGATGCCCATCTGCTGTCACATCTACAAGCAGCGTGTCCTCAATGCCCCCGCTAGGATCCATCATCTCCCACCCATGCACTCGGTCCACTCTGGCCATGCAGGACAGGAAGGCGCGACTCAGTGTAGAGTGTTTCGGAATAGGTCTCTTGACTGCTGAGTGTGTCTGTCCAGACCCCCCCCTCCCCCCAACAGCTTGGCATTCTGAAGAGCAGAGCAGGTGACTAGGGGTCTGGCCGAGGCCGGGCTGAGGATGCTCGTGCTCTCTCTCTTGGATTTTGTTGCATTATGATGGGTTAATGCTAATTGGGATGTGATTTGGTTTATATTCAGTGCGTAGTCTCATAAGTGTTCGGTATAGTGCCTTAGGGACTTCAGTGATTTTGGTTGTCCAGTGACGTCATCAAACGATGTGTTGCCTGGTAAAGTATGCCAGTAGGCCTAAAACTAGTGTTATTAAGCTAACTGGTGAGTGTATTTTGTTTGGGAGAAAACGTGGAGTTAACTCTGTAGGTGCTTAGTTTGCATCATATGTTACGGCTTTTTGAGTTGTGCTGTTTAGTAGGCCCAGTGTTGGTTGCTTTGTTTATGTTTGGTAAACTTGCCACTGCGGGAGATAGTTGGTTGTGTGCTGCATTGGAGAGAGTAACATTAGTTAGTTTCCAGGCTCTTTCCCAGGCTGGAAACTCTTGCTCTACTTGCTGTTGGGACATCGGTCTGAGGTGGTGAGTAGAATCTGTTGTGTACCTCAGTGGGAGATTTGGGTAGGTTAATGCTATTTGTTACCCGAAGCTATAGACTTTATTTTCCCCTGTTAGGCTTAGCGGCGTGTTCCACTTTGGGATACGTTGGGCATGGTTATTTTGTTTGTTATTTTTGTGTGGTGTCAGTGGATTGAGCAGTTGTCTCGGGGGCACATCCGTGGCTTGGGGGGAATCTGCCAGTGTGCTGTTTTTTTTTCAATGCCAGCGGCTACAGTGCATAATTACCCACCATAAATCTGCATGAAGACTAGGGTTGAGTTATTGTAGGATTTGGGGAAGCTCCTTATATATCTCATCTCTCTCCTGTGGTTGTAATGATATTTGTAGATGGAAGAAGGTGAAGAGGACCAAGGTGCAGCGTGGTACGTGTTCATGGTAAATTTCATAAAGAAACTGAACACTAGAATAAAAAATAACAAAGCGGAACAAACTAAACAGTTCTGTCTGGTGCAGACACACAAAGACAGAAAACAACTACCCACACCCATAGTGGGAAAACAGGCTGCCTAAGTATGGTTCTCAATCGGAGACAACGATAACCAGCTGCCTCTGATTGGGAACCATACCAGGCCTAAACATAGAAACACAACACCTAGACATACAACATAGAAGACCCACCCACATCACACCCTGACCAAACTAAAAATAGAAACATACAAAGCAATCTACGGTCAGGGCGTGACAGTGGTGCCCAGTTTGATTGGCGTTTCTCTTGTTGTGGTCTAGTGTGCTCAGCAGTGGGGATAAAGCAAGATTATTTTTTGTAGTTATTTGTGACGTTGGGGTCTAATGTAGATAAGTTCATTTGCGTTCCATCAGAGGAACTGTTAGAATTATGTACTAAAGAACAGCTGTTGAAGATCGCTGAACACTAGCAGGTTGAAATTTGTGATAAACATCAAAACAATTCTGTAAGCTTGATATTGTCGGCTAATCTGATGGAAAGTGGTATACTCGTAGTTACCACTGGGGCAGCCTCTGCTGAGAGCTTGCATCCTCCACAGCCGTCTCCCTGTTTCAATACAATGGCCACTCCGTCTGTTAGCCCCAGAAGTCTTTCTTTTGGACAGCATAAAGATCTGCTTCTGTTCCAGCTAGAGCATGAGCAAGCAATACTAGAGCACGAGCGGGTTCGGGAGTGGGCGTTAGAACAAGCAAAACTAGAGTGCGAGCGGGTTCGGGAGTGGGCATTAGAACAAGCTAAACTGGAGCATGATTGTGTAAAGTTAGATCGTGTTAAGTATGAAAAGGAATTAGAAGTTAAACAGGATTTGGAGCGTGCTAAAATCAAGCTGCAACAAGAACGGCTAGAATTGGTTAGGGAAGGAAAGGTGGAGAGTTTGGGGGAGAGTTTGTTTAGGGAAGGTGACCCTGATTCACCTAGGGGTCGCTCCTCTCTCGGTCGTGCCCCGGACACATTAATATTGTTGAAAACGTAAGGCTGTTGCCAAAATTTAAGGAGAAGGACCCTGAGATTTTATTTTTGTTGTTTGAGCATGTTACTGACGCTAGGAGTTGATTCACATTTCAATGTTGCAGTGTGTGTTGACTGGTAAAGCACAGGAAGCATTTTCAACTTGGTATAGCTGTCAGTGTCAGTTATGATAAGGTTAAAATGGCTGTGTTAGAGATTTAGCAACTGGTTCCTGAGGCCTACCGCCAACGATTTAGAACTTTAAAAAAGGCTGATAAACAGATTCATGTTGAGTTTGTGCAAGAGTAATCTTCACAGTTTAATCGCTGGTGTTCTGCCTCTGCGGTTAAATTTCCAGGGGCTGTATGATCTGATTATGATAGAGCACTTTAAGGACACAATCACTGATTGTATAGCCACGTACATTAACTAACGAAAAGTGAAGACTGTCTCTGAAGCTGCGGTTGTGGCGGTTGAGTATGTTTTGACTCACAAAAGTGGCTTTGCAGAGCCCAGTATTCGGAGTGAGTGAGGGCATTCTGAGATATTTGGGCCACGCCCACTGAGAACTTTGGTTTACGGGCAGAGCTTCATTCATATAGGGTTGAGCCTGGCTTCTGTGGGAAAGCTTACTTCAGTCAGGAGTGTCACTACTGGCATGGTTCAGGTCATTGGAAAAACTAATGTCCTGTTCTCAGGGCTAAGGGTAAATTCAGTACTCACGCAAACATTATATCTAAGCCTACGGCATTAACAGCACTGGTCCCACATCCATTCAGTTTTGTCACTCCATTTCATGCCCAGGGCATGTGAAAGTCCCAATTAACCCAGATTGTTTACCTTTCGTTACGGAGGGTTTTGTGTCCCTGTTAAGATGTAACGACCCAGTGCTAGTGACAATCCTGAGGGACACAAGTGCCTCTGAGTCATTTGTGTTAGTCTGTGTTACCCTTCTCTGCTGAGACTCTGCTGAGACTGAGGAATAACTTGGCTGGTAAGCGTTTATGGCCTGCTGTGTCTCCACCTCTAGTGGTTTCCGTTAAGCCGTCGTTTGAAGGGATTCCCGATGAGATCACGCAGAGTTTCCCAGAGGTGTTCTCTGCATGCGCGGTGATGCGTTCCATGAGCCGTGACAACCTGGTCACTGCACCAGCTAACAATAATTTTACAAAGAAATCTGTCAATCATTTCCCTGTTATCCCGTTATCTGTGGCCCGCTCCAATCTAATCAAGGAGCAGAGGGCTGACAACACCTTAGAAGAGTCACGTGACTGGCCACTGTTTATGTTTTGTTTTGTCCTGTAGCTCCTGTCATCTGTTCCCTGCTGTCCTCGTTTTTTTCTTTACTCTTAAAGGTTGCTTCCTGCGCGCAAAGGTTGCTGAGGTCTGGGGAGGACGAGGTTGGCTTGGGCAGTGGGGTTAGCGCTTACCAGGGCAGTCTTTTGTTTGTGATAATGTTTGGTTGGTATAGTGTTCCGGGGTCCTTAGTGGTCCCCGGCTTTATGGGGGGTGAAAATGATTTACCTTTGCTCTTGTTTTCTTTAATAGGATGTTGGTGGGCAGAGACTGTAGGGTCATCAGCAATATGGGACAAACCTGGGGATAAATACACATTTCCCCCATACATTGAAGAGACTCTCTCCATGCAGACACACTGTTATTTTTGATTGAGGCATTTTGTGGCTTGTTTGTTTTGGCACCTCTCAACACCCCACATCACCATCTATGCATACAACCACTCACGTAAACTACTGACTACACACACACCATTGTTATTGGTATTTAATAAATATATATTTGTTATTATGTTCTCCACAATGTCTCCCTCTTTGTTACGGGTTATGAGACGGTTCGTGACACTCGCTCTCTATCGTTCTCTCTCTTTTCATCTTTCTTTCTTTTCATCACTCGCTCTCTATCGTTCTCTCTCTTTTCATCTTTCTTTCTTTTCATCACTCGCTCTCTATCGTTCTCTCTCTTTTCATCTTTCTTTCTTTTCATCACTCGCTCTCTATCGTTCTCTCTCTTTTCATCTTTCTTTCTTTTCATCAATCGCTCTCTATCGTTCTCTCTCTTTTCATCTTTTTTCTTTTCATCACTCGCTTCTATCGTTCTCTCTCTTTTCATCTTTCTTTCTTTTCATCACTCACTCTCTATCGTTCTCTCTCTTTTCATCTTTCTTTCTTTTCATCAATCGCTCTCTATCGTTCTCTCTCTTTTCATCTTTCTTTCTTTTCATCACTCGCTCTCTATCGTTCTCTCTCTTTTCATCTTTCTTTCTTTTCATCACTCGCTCTCTATCGTTCTCTCTCTTTTCATCTTTCTTTCTTTTCATCACTCTCTCTCTATCGTTCTCTCTCTTTTCATCTTTCTTTCTTTTCATCACTCGCTCACTATCGTTCTCTCTCTTTTCATCTTTCTTTCTTTTCATCACTCGCTCTCTATCGTTCTCTCTCTTTTCATCTTTCTTTCTTTTCATCACTCGCTCTCTATCGTTCTCTCTCTTTTCATCTTTCTTTCTTTTCATCACTCGCTCTCTATTGTTCTCTCTCTTTTCATCTTTCTTTCTTTTCATCACTCGCTCTCTATCGTTCTCGCTCTTTTCATCTTTCTTTCTTTTCATCACTCGCTCTCTATCGTTCTCTCTCTTTTCATCTTTCTTTCTTTTCATCACTCGCTCTCTCTTCCTCTTTATTTTCCTCTCTCTCTCTTTTCATCTCTCTCTCGTCCACTCTTTTCATCTCTCTCTCTTCCTTTCTCACTTTCTCTCTCCCTTCCTCGTTCTCTATCTCTTTCACACACATGTATTTGTGTCCCTCTTCCCCCTCTCTTTTCCCTCTTCCTCCCTATCCATCTTTCTCTATCTCTCCTTATTTCTGGCTCTACCATTTTTATGAATGTCACGTCCTAGGCACAGGGCCAAGGGAAATATACATTCTTTATGGGCATTGTCACTGGGACACTTCTGTGTAACCATGAGGAAAATAGTGCTTATTACAGTTCAGATACATTAAACCAAATCAAATCAAATCTAATTGTATTGGTCATATACACATGGTTAGCAGATGTTACTGCGAGTGTAGTGAAATGCTTGTGTTTCTACTTCTGACCGTGCAGTAATATCTAACAAGTAATCTAACAATTTCACTACAACTACCTTATACACACACAAGTGTAAAGGAATGATTGATTTAAGAATATGTACATATAAATATATGGATGAGCGGTGGCCGAACGGCATTGGCAAGATACAGTAGATGGTATAGATACAATGTATACATACAATGTATACATATGAGATGAGCAATGTAGGGTATGTAAACATTATATGAAGTGGCATTGTTTAAGTGACTAGCGATACATTTATTACATCCAAATGTTAACCATAAAAGTGGCTGGAGTTGAGTCAGTATGTTGGCAGCAGCCACTCAATGTGAGTGATGGCTGTTTAACAGTCTGATGGCCTTGAGATAGAAGCTGTTTTTCAGTCTCTCGGTCCCAGCTTTGATGCACCTGTACTGACCTCGCCTTCTGGATGATAGCGGGGTGAACAGGCAGTGGCTCGGGTGGTTGTTGTCCTCGATGATCTGTTTGGCCTTCCTGTGACATCGGGTGGTGTAGGTGTCCTGGAGGACAGGTAGTTTGCCCCCGGTGATGCGTTGTGCAGACCTCACTACCCTCTGGAGAGCAATACAGTTGTGGGCGGAGCAGTTGACATACCAGGCGGTGACACAGCCCGACAGGATGCTCTCAATTGTGCATCTATTAAAGCTTTTCAGGGTTTTCAGTGACAAGCCAAATATCTTCAGCCTCTTGAGGTTGAAGAGACGCTGTTACGCCTTCTTCACCACACTGTCTTTGTGGGTGGACCATTTCAGTTTGTCCGCGATGTGTACGCCGAGGAACTTAAAACTTTCCACCTTCTCCACTACTGTCCAGTCGATGTGGAAAGGGAGGGTGCTCCCTCTGCTGTTTCCTGAGGTCCACGATCATCTCCTTTGTTTTGTTGACGTTGAGTGTGAGGTTATTTTCCTGACACCACACTCCGAGGGCACTCACCTCTTCCCGGTAGGCCATCTCGTCGTTGTTGGTAATCAAGCCTACCACTGTAGTGTCGTCTGCAAACTTGATGATTGAGTTGGAAGCGTGAGTGGCCACGCAGTCATGGGTGAACAGGGAGTACAGGAGAGAGCTGAGAACACACTCTTATGGGGCCACAGTGTTGAGGATCAGTGGGGTGGAGATGTTGTTTCCTACCCTCACCATCTGGGGGCAGCCCGTCAGAAAGTCCAGGACCCAGTTTCACAGGACGGGGTCGAGACCCAGGGTCTCGAGATTAATGATGAGTTTGGAGGGTACTATGGTGTTAAATGCTGAGCTGTAATCGATGAACAGCATTCTTACATAGGTATTCCTCATGTCCAGATGGGTTAGGGCGGTGTGCAGTGCGGATGCGAGTGCATCGTCTGTGGACCTATTGGGGTGGTAAGCTATTTGAGTGGGTCTAGGGTGTCAGGTAGGGTGGAGGTGATATGACCCTTGACTAGTCTCTCAAAGCACCTCATGATGACAGAAGTGAGGGGCGATAGTCGTTTAGCTCAGTTTCCTTAGCTTTCTTGGGAACAGGAACAATGGTGGCCCTCTTGAAGAATGTGGTAACAGCAGACTGGGATAGGGATTGATTGAATATGTCCGTAAACACACCAGCCAGCTGGTCTGCGCATGCTCTGAGGAGGCGGCTAGGGATGCCATCTAGGCCGGCAGCCTTGCGAGGGTTAACACGTTTAAATGTTTTACTCACTTTAGCTGTTTACTCACGTTGGCTGCTTATACAACTTTATGGTCTGTTAAAGCTTTTTAAAATAAAAACTTTGGGAAAGGGCTCCATTCTACAGAATGACTATATTCAAATTACAATATGTTGTTTCAATCATCAACATTATATTGTCAGGTGCACAAATACAGTGAAAGGCCTTTCTTGCAAGCTCTTTTCCCAACAATGCAGTTTACAATATAGTGCCCACCGTAATTATTGGGACAGTGAAGCATTTTTTCTATACTCCAAAAGTTCAAAGTTCAGACTGTCAGCTTTAAGTTATTTTCATCCATATCAGGTGAACAGTTTAGAAATCACTTTTTGTACATAGTCCTTCAATTTAGTATTGGGACAAATTCACCTATACTCCCAAATACAACTGGTTGTGATACAGCCTGGAATCAAACCAGGGTCTGTAGCAACGCCTCTAACACTGAGAAGCATTGCCTTAGACCATTGTGCCACTCGGGAGCCCAACGGAGTGATAAATAATGTACCTTGTCATTTTGGAGTCAATTTTATTGTACATTTATTGTAAAGAATAGAATATTTTTCGGAAACACTTCTACATGGATATGGATGCTACCATGATTACGGATAATCCTGAATGAATCGTGAATAATGATGAGTGTTCTTCGACATTACAGATTAGTTTGTGTAGATTGTATTTCGTATGCAATTTTGTGTAAAAATGTGTGCACAATTGACAGCATCCTGTCGGGCTGTATCACCACCTGGTATGGCCACCTTGTATGGCAACTGCACCGCGCTCAACAGCAAGGCTCTCCAGAGGGTGGTGCGGTCTGCACAACGCATCACCAGCGGCAAACTACATGCCCACCAGGACACCTACAGCACCCGATGTCACAGGAAGGCCAAAAAGATCATCAAGGACAACAACCACACAAGCCACTGCCTGTTCACCCCGCTACCATCCAGAAGGCGAGGTCAGTACAGGTGCATCAAAGCTGGGACCAAGAGACTGAAAAACAGCTTCTATCTCAAGGCCATCAGACTGTTAAACAGACGTCACTAACAGAGAGAGGCTGCTACCTACATACAGACTCAAATCATTAGCCACTTTAATAAATGAATCACTAGTCACTTGAAATAATGCCACTTTAATCATGTTTACATATCTTACATTATTCATCTCATATGTATATATTGAATTTTCTACCATCTATTGCATATTGCCTATGCCGCTCGGCCATCGCTCGTCCATTTATTTATATGTGCATATTCGTATTCCATCCCTATACATTTGTGTATATAAGGTAGTTGTTGTGGAATTGTTAGATTACTTGTTAGATATTACTGCACTGTCGAAACTAGAAGCACAAGCATTTCGCTACACTCGTATTAACATCTGCTAACCATTTGCATTACAACAAAACGTGGAAAAGGTCAATGTGTGTGAATTCTTTATGAAGGCACTGTATAGCCTGTCATTCTATTCGAGTTGTAGGCAATAGAACATCACACATTCAAGTGTTTGAATTTGTAACATGGTTACATTAACTTTAACGTGGCTGCTTTGGACTTGTCGAGTGGTTTTGTTACATCCAATGGCAGTGTCAGCGATAAACTAATGCAAGGTGCCGCTTGTGGATTTGACAGCTCTAACGCAATTACACCTCCAACACTGCCAAAACAACCGCTATGCGGGTGTCGGCTAGTGCGGATGTAGTGGGGTAATATTTGATATATACAGTATATCACAAAAGTGAGTACACCCCTCACATTTTTGTAAATATTTGAGTATATATTTTCATGTGCCAGCACTGAAGAAATGACACTTTGCTACAATGTAAAGTAGTGAGTGTACAGTTTGTATAACAGTGTAAATTTGCTGTCCCCTCAAAATAACTCAACACACAGCCATTAATGTCTAAACTGCTGGCAACATAAGTAAGTACACCCCTGAGGGAAAATGTCCAAATTGGGCCCAAAGTGTCAATATGTTGTGTGGCCACCATCATTTTCCAGCACTGCCTTAACCCTCTTGGTCGTGGAGTTCACCAGAGCTTCACAGTCCTCTTCCACTCCTCCGTGACGACATCACGGAGCTGGTGGATTTTAGAGACCTTGCACTCCTCCACCTTCTGTTTGAGGATGCCCCACAGATGCTCAATAAGGTTTAGGTCTGGAGACATGCTTGGCCAGTCCATCACCTTTACCCTCAGCTTCTTTAGCAAGGCAGTGGTCGTCTTGGAGGTGTGTTTGGGGTCGTTATCATGTTGGAATACTACCCTGCGGCCCAGTCTCCGAAGGGAGGGGATCATGCTCTGCTTCAGTATATGTTGGCATTCATGATTCCCTCAATGTACTGTAGCTCCCCAGTGCCGGCAGCACTCATGCAGCCCCAGACCATGACACTCCCACCACCATGCTTGACTGTAGGCAAGACACACTTGTTTTTGTACTCCTCACCTGGTTGCCGCCACACATGCTTGACACCATCTGAACCAAATAAGTTTCTTGGTCTCATCAGACCACAGGACATGGTTCTAGGAATACATGTCCTTAGTCTCATTGTCTTCAGCAAACTGTTAGCGGGCTTTCTTGTGCATCATCTTTAGAAAAGGCTTCCTTCTGGGACGACAGCCATGCAGACCAATTTGATGCAGTGTATGGCGTATGGTCTGAGCACTGACAGGCTGAACCCACCCCTTCAACCTCTGCAGCAATGCTGGCAGCACTCAAACGTCTATTTCCCAAAGACAACCTCTGGATATGACGCTGAGCATGTGCACTCAACTTCTTTGGTCGACCATGGCGAGGCCTGTTCTGAGTGGAACCTGTCCAGTTAAACTGCTGTATGGTCTTGGCCACCGTGCTGCAGCTCAGTTTCAGGGTCTTGGCAATCTTCTTATAGCACAGAACAGGGTAGCCTAGTGGTTAGAGTGTTGGACTAGTAACCGGAAGGTTGCAAATTCAAATCCCAGAGCTGACAAGGTACAACTCTGTTGTTCTGCCCCTGAACAGGCAGTTAACTCACTGTTCCTAGGCCGTCATTGAAAATAAGAATTTGGTCTTAACTGACTTGCCTAGTTAAATAAAAAATGTAGAGAAAATTAGAGAGTTCTTTGCCATGAGGTCCCATGTTGAACTTCCAGTGACCAGTCAGTATGAGGGAGTGTGAGAGGCATCACACCAAATTTAACACACCTGCTCCCCATTCACACCTGAGACCTTGTAACACTAATGAGTCACATGACACCGGGGAGGGAAAATGGCTAATTGGGCCCAATTTGAACATTTTCACTTAGGTGTGTAATCACTTTTGTTGCCAGCGGTTTAGACATTAATGGCTGTGTTGAGTTATTTTGACAGGGCAGCAAATTTACACTGTTATACAAGCTGTACACTCACTACTTTACATTGTAGCAAAGTGTCATTTCTTCAGTGTTGTCACATGAAAATATATACTCAAATATTTACAAGAATGTGAGGGGTGTACTCACTTTTGTGATATACTGTATATGCGTATTACATACACCTCTCATGCGACATTTAAAAAAAATCTGACTTCATTTAACATTAGAGGTAAACCATGTGCAGCAGGTAGCCTAGTGGTTAGAGTGTTGTGCCAGTAACCAAAAGGTTGCTGGATCAAATCCCTATGCTGACAAGGTACAAATCTGTTGTTTTACCCCTGAACAAGACATTTAGCCCACTGTTCCCCGGTAGGCTGTCATTGTAAATAAGAATTTGTTCTTAACTGACTTTCCTAGTTAAATACATAAATGTGCAATCAATTACTATGCGTTTAGCTGACTAAGATCAACCAATGGGAAGCGAATATCAAAGCAAGCATTATTTAAATCATTTGTAAAATGAATGGATTCACATACAAGCTTAAGTTACAATACAATACTGACATTAACAAAGCATAATTCAATGGTATATAGATCCTAAGGTTAACTTATAAGACAAAGCATGAACAAAGAGATTCCTACTAGGCCATAGGCCTAGACGAATAGGAAATTAGAATTGATCATCGGCGCTCCTGCATAAGGGCGTTAGGAGTGGCGCCCCACTTGTGATTGGTCATTTTTTTATATATAGATTTTTAAATGCTCATAAAATTGCTGTAGATGTGTACATTTTCCTGTTTCAAAAATATATTGTTTAAAACGAGCTCCATCACTTACTATTCTGCCCCTCGGTGATTACCAGCTCAAGTCTCTGTGGGCGCATAGGTCATGAGAACATTGCTTCAATTGGTTTGCAAGCTATTTGCTATGAGGGGGAACTGCCCCAATGAAATTGCAAGGATTTCATAGAGTAAACGATAACAACACAATGTAAACTGACCGTCCTGGGGCACTCAAATGTGTGTCTGATCAGTCAGAACTTCTGGGTATGCTCTATTCTCCTCCTCCCAATGAGTCTTTCAAGCCAGGCGGCCTACTTCTGCATGTGAGACCTGCTCTATCAGGCACAGATGGTGCTAAAGCAAATAACTAATTGTAATTAACTTGTAAATCAATAACTTTTGCCTTAAAACAGCCTGGGACATAATAAACCAGACAACTACATCCAATGACGGTCACATTAACTATTGTTGTCTCTACCTTCTTGCCTTTGTGCTGTTGTCTGTGCCCAATAATGTTTGTATGTGTTGTGCTGCTACCATGCTGTGCCGCTGCCATGCTCTGTTGCTACCATGTTGTTGTCATGTGGCTTTGCTACCATGCTATGTTGTCATGCTATGTTGTTGTCTTAGGTCTCGCTTTATGTAGTGCTGTGGTGTCTCACTTGTCGTGATGTGTGTTTTGTCCTGTATATTTTTTTTAAATCCCAGCCCCTGACCCCGCAGGAGGTCTTTTGCCTTTTGGTAGGCCGTAATTGTAAATAAGAATTTGTTCTTAACTGGCGTGCCTAGTTAGATAGAGGTTAAATAATACAATTTAAAAAATAAGAAGGACAGAGGGATACACTAGCTAGAATCTTCTTGTCGCGGAACTGGTAGGACAAAAACCATGGCCAATTGTATTGTTTCCCCCTGATGTTGTTTATATGTTTCTACTGTAGGTGACAGGGCAACATGTTGTGTGGACTAAAACAGCATAAAACAGATCAAATTAATTAGCCAACTACTTTGATAGTAGCTTTGATAGTAACTTTGATGGTAGCTTGCTAGCTCCAATGCCAAATTCAAGTCTTTCTAAACTAATATCTGACGAACTCTGAAATATTACCTTATATCAGAATGAAAATCAACCGGCTAGTTGCTAGTGTATCATGCTTTGTGACATTAAGTTAGCTAGCTATCCCCAACATGCTCTCACTTATTGCATATCCATGCCTGTGGCGTTCTCTCTGGTGCACCCGTTCTTTTGTGTGCTGGCTGCTCGTTCTAAATATTATAAACTGTTCAAAACAGTGGCAGTATGTGCAGCATTGCTCATTCGGTTTTTGACATGCAAAAGTAAAATAGGTGTGTTTCTACTGTTGTTTAACTGCACAGATCGCTTTATATATCCTCTTAAAGAAACAACCAGTAGTTCGAAAACTTGGCATCATATTTCTGTCATGCTGCTTTGTTGACAACTCCAACCATCTCACACCCCTAACATGATTCAGGATAAGACCCAGATGCAAACACTGGAGGCGGACAGTTGGAATCTCAGATATTTATTATAAAGCAGGGTGCAGGCAAACAGCAGGTCAAGGGTAGGCAGAGGTCAGTAATTCAAGGCAGAATCAATCAGGGTCAGAGCGGCAGGCAAGCTCAGGGCAGGCAGAATGGTCAGAACCGGGAAGGATAAAAAAACAACACTTGAAAACCGGGAAACACGCTGGAACAACCTGACAAAGACCAACTGGCACAAACAAACAGAAAACGCAGGCATAAATACACAGAAGATAATGGGGACAAATTGTAGACACCTGGTGGGGCGTGGAGACAAGCCAGGTGACAACACAGGTGAAAGACAGGTTGCGACAGTCACAGGTATTCAGCTAATCAGCAGCCGCAGCTGGAATTGATCATACAACCTTCCTCCAATGGACAGGATACAGGATAAGAGAGATCCAGACATTGAATCCCTTTATACCAGATCAGACTTGTTTGTAATGCAAATCAATTGTTGACCAATCCACAGAACAAAACAAAAGTAGTCAAACTAAGATTTCCAATCAAATCAAACCAGCCAACTTCCTCTAGGAAGAGGGACACATATACAGTATGTGTGATGACCTGAGGAGCTCGGCTGGGTAGGATAATTGCATGAAGTATTGTCAGAGTTCACTCTGAACAATTACAAATAACCACAGAGATTATACATCCATATAGGTCAAGTAGCTATATCATATCATAGGACAAGTTTTAGATTGAGACCAAACATGGATGCAATAGTGTTATTTTAACACACATTTCTGTAGTCAATTCTCTAGTTACTTTTGGAGAGAGAGAGAGATATGTTGCCCCCTTCGAGGGGGGAAGGGCATACTGGCCCTTGGGCATTGTCTTGAGCCATTTGCCATGCGGCCTGAGGTGACAATCTGTGAAAATGGTTGTGTGCGAGGAGTCCAGGATGTAAATGAATGATATAATACTGTTTGGTGGCTAATTAATATGGACCTCAACCACACAAACTCTGTTTGAAGTGCAGTCTGGACTCCATAAGTGAACTGCATTTATCATTAGCAGAGGCTTACGCTGTAAACAGGCCACAGTCATTACCACTACTAATTACATCTGGGTCCAAGGTCTGGCTGCACACCCCCCTGCCAGACGCCGTGAACAGGCCACAGTCATTACCACTACTAATTACATCTGGGTCCAAGGTCTGGCTGCACACCCCCCTGCCAGACGCCGTGAACAGGCCACAGTCATTACCACTATTAATTACATCTGGGTACAAGGTCTGGCTGCACACCCCCCTTCCAGACGCCGTAAACAGGCCACAGTCATTATCACTACTAATTACATCTGGGTCCAAGGTCTGGCTGCACACCCCCCTGCCAGACGCCGTGAACAGGCCACAGTCATTACCACTACTAATTACATCTGGGTCCAAGGTCTGGCTGCACACCCCCCTGCCAGACGCCGTGAACAGGCCACAGTCATTACCACTACTAATTACATCTGGGTCCAAGGTCTGGCTGCCAGACGCCGTGAACAGGGGAGAGCCAAGGTAAGACACACAGATATGGCGCTTAATTAAAGCCAACGTCAGTCATGGATTTTTTAAAGTTTTGTTTCCATTTTTCGGTTACATTAATTACCAACAGTGATTGGAGTTTATTCATGGCATTATTTAGTAGGAGTGGGCAGAAACATACAGTTGATCTCATTCTATCGAGGAACAGGCCCTGGCCCACCAAACACCTAAGAGTGATTATGTGACAACACAATGACAGCATGGTGACACACAGCTCTATGATATAAGTGTAGCGGGTGGGTGTCATGGTCATTGACCCTGGCGTTGTTGACATGATGCTGTGTGACGATGTCTAGCTCTGATTCAATTAGACTGTAGACCTTTAGCAGACCACACATCCATAGGTCAGGCCAATGATCTCAACAAGTCACCATAACCAGCCCTGTCACATCCAAAGTGATGGTGGGATGACATCCTGCTTCAGCTGAAGATGAGGAAGGACGGCGGCATTAGAGAGACGCCATGAGACCGTGCCTTAGAGAGACACGTTAGACAATAAAGACAGACTTAGTATTCCTTAATCAATGAGGGAAAGCGAGAGAAAAGGAAAGAGCGCGGCATTTATGGGGAAAATACAAACGTCCATTACAATATAAACACAATCAATAAAACCTTTTAAAGACAGGCCCAGGCAACGTCAATATATTTTCTGCCTCTTGTTGTCAGCATAGCATTTCTTCCCCTCTCCTCTCTCTCATGGGAAACATATGTTTACATTGCCAAAGCAAATGAAATAGATAATAAACAAAAGTGAAATAGACAATAAAAAATGGACAGTAAACATTACACTCACAAAAGTTTCAATAGAATAAAGACATTTCAAATCTCATATTATGTCTATATACAGTGTTGTAATGATGTGCAAATATTTGAAGTACAAAAGGGAAAATAAATAAACATAAATATAGGTTGTATAGAGGTTGTATTTACAATATTTGTTCTTCACTGGTTGCCCTTTTCTTGTGGCAACAGGTCACAAATATTTCTGATGTGATTGCACACGATGGTATTTCACCCAATATATATGGAAGTTTATCAAAACTGGATTTGTTTTATAATTCTTTGTGGGTCTGTAATCTGAGGGAAATATGTGTCTCTAATATGGCACGAGGTTAGGAAGTGCAGCTCAGTTTCCACCTCATGTTGTGGGCAGTGGGCACATAGCCTGTCTTCTCTTGTGAACCAGGTCTGCCTACAGCGGCCTTTCTCAATAGCAAGGCTATGCTCACTGGGTCTGTACATAGTCAAAGATTTCCTTAATTTTGGGTCAGTCACAGAGGTAAGGTATTCTGCCACTGTGTACTCTCTGTTTAGGGCCAAATCACATTCTAGTTCGCTCTTTTTTTGTAAATTCTTTCCATTGTGTCATATAATTACCTTTTTGTTTTCTCATGATTTGGTTGAGTCTAATTCTTTCTGTCCTGGGGTTCTGTGGGGTCTGTTTGTGTTTGTGAACCGAGCCCCAAGACCAGCTCGCATAGGGGGGGGGCTCCTTTCCAGGTTTACTTCTCTGTAGGTGATGGCTTTGTTATGGAAGGTTTGGGGATTGTTTCCTTTTAGGTGGTTGAAAAATGTAACGTCTCTTTTCTGGATTTGGATAATTAGTGGGTATCGGACTAAATTGGTATCGGCCTAATTCTATTCTTCCTGCAATATTTGGTGTTTTATATTGTACACGGAGGATACTTTTGCAGAATTCTGCATGCAGAGTTTCAATTTGGTGTTTGTCCCATTTTGTGATTTTTTTGGTTGGTGAGCGGGACCCCAGACCTCAAAACCGTAAAGTGTAATGGGTTCTATAACTGATTGATGTATTTTTTTGCCAGATCCTAATTGGTATGTCGAATTCTATGTTCTTTTTGATGGCAGAGAAGGCCCTTCTTGGCATGTCGCTCAGATCATTCAAAGCTTTGTGGGAGTTATCTATGGCACTGAAGTTAAGGAGGTGTGTATAGTTTTTTATGTGCTCTAGGGCAACAGTGTCTAGATTGAATTTGTATTTGTGGTCCTGGCAACTGGACCTTTATTGGAACACAATTATTTTTGTCTTAATGAGATTTACTGTCAGGGCCCAGGTATGACAAAAATCTGTGCAGAAGATCTAGGTGCTGCTGTGGGCCCTCCTTGGTTGGGGACAGAAGCACCAGATCATCAGTAAACAGTAGACATTTGACTTCAGATTCTACTAGGGTGAGGCCGGGTGCTGCAGAATGTTCTAGTGGCCTTGACAATTCATTGATATACAGTATATGTTGAAAAGGGTTGGGCTTAAGCTGCATCCCTGTCTCACCCCTCGGCCCTGTGGAAACAAATGTGTGTTTTGTTTGCCAATTTTAACTGAACACTAGTTGTTTGTGTAAATGGATTTTATAATGTTGTATGTTTTTCCCCCAACACCACTCCCATCAATTTGTATAGCAGGCCCTCATTCCAAATTGAGTCAAAAGCTTTTTTTGTTTTGTTTTGTTTTGTTTGTCAATTAGGGTGTGCAGGGGGAATACGTGGTGTGTCCTATGGTAATTTGATAAAAAGCCAATTTGACATTTGCTCAATACATTGTTTTCACTGAGGAAATGTATGAGTCTGCTGTTAATGATAATGTAGAGGATGATTTTCCCAAGGTTGCTCTTGATGCATATAGTTATTGAGGTCAAATTAGTCTCCACTTTTGTAGATTGGGGTGATCATTCTTTGGTTCCAAATATTGGGGAATATGCCAGAGCTGAGGATGATGTTAAAGAGTTTATAGCCAATTGGAATTTTGGGTTTGTATATTTTATAATTTCATTTAGGATACCATTAAGCCAACAGGCCTTTTCAGATTGGAGGGCTTGTATTTTGTCCAGTATTTCATTCAATGTAGTTGGAGAATCCAGTTGGTTCTGGTAGTCTTTAAGGAGAAGATTATCTGAAGTTCCATGAATAACAGTTGTATTTTCATCAACATTTATAATTAGTATTTCTGTAAATTGATGTGGCTCTCTGCAAAATCACTGCATGTTTTGGAAGCAAAACATTACTGAACGTAACACGCCAATGTAAAATAGGATTTTTGGATATAAATATGCACTTTATCAAACAAAACATACATGGATTGTGTAACATGAAGTGTCATCTGATGAAGATCATCAAAGGTTAGTGATTAATTTTATCTCTATTTGTTATTTTTGTGACTCCTCTCTTTGGCTGGAAAAATGGCTGGGTTTTTCTGTGACTTGGTGGTGACCTAACATAATCGTTTGTGGAGCTTTCGATGTAAGGCAATTTTGAAATCAGACACTGTGGCTGGATTAACGATAATTTTATCTTTAAAATGGTGCCTAATACTTGTATGTTTGAGAAATTTGATTTATGAGATTTCTGGTGACTTGTATTTGGCGCCATGCACTTTCATTGGCTGTTGGCGAGGGGTTCTGCTAGCGGGCAGGTTAATAGTTGATTCTAAGATTATAATTGGGTACAACCCCGAGAAAACATCTAATGATTTATCTGTGCCAGTGGCTATAGTGAAATGCTAGTAATTTCAATGTTATTGAACTAATTTCCTATGATGAGGGTCGTTGCACATCGTTCTTGTGTCAACACAGAGGAGGGATGACCATGAAGCTAGTTTGATGATGTAACTCACGCACATACGACCATATTACACACACACCTCTGTGACTACTGTGGTCCTTCTTAAATTAAGCACTGCACACACCTAAATATAGAAATACCATGTCAATCCTTTCCTTTTTAACTTGATTTGATTGTTTTGAAACAAAATCCTCCAGACAAAAACAACAGGCAGAAAATGTTATTTGGGTGAGTAAAATCATTGATTATACTTGGAAAAAAAGTTAAACCTCACGCATGAATAAAAATGATACCATATTGGTTCATTTCCTGGAAAAGAGTAATTCACATGATTAGTAATGGACCAGAGCAGACAGCCAGACAGTTCAAAGAGTCTACCAAGTTCCGCCCAGAGTGACTGTCTGTTTGTATCAATGCAGTTCTGGGAATAGGGCACAAGTACACAGGGACAAGAGTTCACATGACTCTCAGGGACATCATGCCAAGGTAATCTGTTTAATCAGGGAACCTACTGCTTATGGGGATACAGTGGTCCATAGATAGGTACGCACAAGGGGGTTGCTGCTTTGTTGTGACGTGAAGGAAAGAAGAGATTGTTTTGATTCCTGAGTAGAGGAGTTTGGTCACAGATAATGATGATGATGTGTCATAGAACAGCATTCTGAAGAGACATGATTTGTGTGTGCGCTTGTGCATGTGGGAGTGTGTGTGAGCGTGTGTGAGTGTGTGTCAAATCAAATCAAATCAAATTTTATTTGACACATACACATGGTTAGCAGATGTTAATGCGAGTGTAGCGAAATGCTTGTGCTTCCAGTTCCGACAATGCAGTAATAACCAACAAGTAATCTAACTAACAATTCCAAAACTAATTTCTTATACACAGTGTAAGGGGATAAAGAATATGTACATAAAGATATGAATGAGTGATGGTGCAGAGCAGCATAGGCAAGATACAGTAGATGGTATCGAGTACAGTATATACATATGAGATGAGTATGTAAACAAAGTGACATAGTTAAAGTGGCTAGTGATACATGTATTACATAAGGATGCAGTAGATGATAGAGTACAGTATATACGTATACATATGAGATGAATAATGTAGGGTATGTAAACATTATATTAGGTAGCATTGTTTAAAGTGGCTAGTGATATATTTTACATCCTTTCCCCATCAATTCCCAGTATTGAAGTGGCTGGAGTTGAGTCAGTGTGTTGGCAGCAGCCACTCAATGTTAGTGGTTGCTGTTTAACAGTCTGATGGCCTTGAGATAGAAGCTGTTTTTCAGTCTCTCGGTCCCAGCTTTGATGCACCTGTACTGACCTCGCCTTCTGGATGATAGCGGGGTGAACAGGCAGTGGCTCGGGTGGGTGTTGTACTTGATGATCTTTGTGGCCTTCCTGTGACATCGGGTGCTGTAGGTGTCCTGGAGGGCAGGTAGTTTGCCCCCGGTGATACGTTGTGCAGACCTCACTACCCTCTGGAGAACCTTACGGTTGTGGGCGGAGCAGTTGCCGTACCAGGCGGTGATACAGCCCGCCAGGATGCTCTCGATTGTGCATCTGTAGAAGTTTGTGAGTGCTTTTGGTGACAAGCCGAATTTCTTCAGCCTCCTGAGGTTGAAGAGGCGCTGCTGCGCCTTCTTCACGATGCTGTCTGTGTGAGTGGACCAATTCAGTTTGTCTGTGATGTGTATGCCGAGGAACTTAAAACTTACTACCCTCTCCACTACTGTTCCATCGATGTGGATAGGGGGGTGTTCCCTCTGCTGTTTCCTGAAGTCCACAATCATCTCCTTAGTTTTGTTGACGTTGAGTGTGAGTGTGTGAACGCATGTGTGTGTGTGTGTGTGTGTGTGTGTGTGTGTGTGTGTGTGTGTGTGTGTGTGTGTGTGTGTGTGTCCGGACCTTTTTTTTCACCTTTATTTAACCAGGTAGGCCAGTTGAGAACAAGTTCTCATTTACAACTGCGTCCTGGCCAAGATAAAGCATAGCAGTGTGAACAGACAGCAACACAGAGTTACACATGGAGTAAACAATAAACAAGTCAATAACACAGTAGAATATTTATTTTTTTAATAATAAAAAAAGAGTATATACATTGTGTGCAAAAGGCATGAGGAGGTAGGCGAATAATTACAATTTAGCAGATTAACACTGGAGTGATAAATGATCAAATGGTCATGTGCAGGTAGAGATACTGGTGTGCAAAAGAGCAGAAAAGTAAATAAATAAAAACAGTATGGGAATGAGGTAGGTAAATTGGGTGGGCTATTTACCGATGCACTATGTAGAGCTGCAGCGATTGGTTAACTGCTCAGATAGCAGATGTTTAAAGTTGGTGAGGGAGATAAAAGTCTCCAACTTCAATGATTTTTGCAATTTGTTCCAGTCACAGGCAGCAGAGAACTGGAAGGAAAGGTGGCCAAATGAGGTGTTGGCTTTGGGGATGATCAGTGAGATACACCTGCTGGAGAGCGTGCTACGGGTGGGTGTTGCCATCGTGACCAGTGAACTGAGATAAGGCGGAGCTTGACCTAACATGGACTTGTAGATGACCTGGAGCCAGTGGGTCTGGCGACGAATATGTAGCGAGGGCCAGCCGACTAGAGCATACAGGTCGCGGTGGTGGGTGGTATAAGGTGCTTTATTAACAAAGCGGATGGCACTGTGATAAACTGCATCCAGTTTGCTGAGTAGAGTATTGGAAGCCATTTTGTAGATGACATCGCCGAAGTCGAGGATCTGTAGGATAGTCAGTTTTACTAGGGTAAGTTTGGTGGCGTGAGTGAAGGAGGCTTTGTTGCGAAATAGAAAGCCGATTCTAGATTTGATTTTGGATTGGAGATGTTTGATATGAGTCTGGAAGGAGAGTTTACAGTCTAACCAGACACCTAGGTACTTATAGATGTCCACATATTCTAGGTCGGAACCATCGTGGGTGGTGATGCTAGTCGGGCGTGCGGGTGCAGGCAGCGAACGGTTGAAAAGCATGCATTTGGTTTTACTAGCGTTTAAGAGCAGTTGGAGGCCACGGAAGGAGTGTTGTATGGCATTGAAGCTCGTTTGGAGGTTAGACAGCACAGTGTCCAAGGAAGGGCCAGAAATATACAGAATGGTGTCGTTTGCATAGAGGTGGATCAGGGAATCGCCCTCAGCAAGAGCAACATCATTGATATATACAGAGAAAAGAGTCGGCCCGAGAATTTAATCCTGTGGCACCCCCATAGAGACTGCCAGATTACCGGACAACATGCCCTCCGATTTGACACACTGAACTCTGTCTGCAAAGTAGTTGGAGAACCAGGTAAGGCAGTCATTAGAAAAACCGAGGCTACTGAGTCTGCCAATTAGAATATGGTAATTGACAGAGTCGAATGCCTTGGCCAGACGGCTGCGCAGTACTGTCTTTTATCGATGGCGGTTATGATATCGTTTAGTACCTTTAGCGTGGCTGAGGTGCACCCGTGACCGTCTCGGAAACCAGATTGCACAGCGGAGAAGGTACGGTGGAATTCGAGATGGTCAGTGATCTGTTTGTTGACTTGGCTTTCGAAGACCTTAGATGGGCAGGGCAGGATGGATATAGGTCTGTAACAGTTTGGGTCCTTTGAAGAGGGGGATGACCCACGGCAGCTTTCCAGTCAATGGGGATCTCAGACGATATGAAAGAGAGGTTGAACAGGCTGGTAATAGGGGTTGCGACAATGGCGGCGGATAGTTTTAGAAATAGCGGGTCCAGATTGTCAAGCCCAGCTGATTTGTACGGGTCCAGGTTTTGCAGCTCTTTCAGAACATCTGCTATCTGGATTTGGGTAAAGGAGAAGCTGGGGAGGCTTGGGCGAGTAGCTACTGGGGGGGGGGGGACTGTTGGCCGAGGTTGGAGTAGCCAGGAGGAAGGCATGGCCAGCCGTTGAGAAATGCTTGTTGAAGTTTTCGATGAACATGGATTTATCAGTGATCAGGGCAGCTGGGGGGAGGTGCTCTTGTTCTCCATGGACTTTATAGTGTCCCAGAACTTTTTGGAGTTAGAGCTACAGGATGCACATTTCTGCTTGAAAAAGCTTTCCTCACTGACTGCGTGTATTGGTTCCTAACAGAACCAACTCTGAAGCTAGATGGGGGAGATCAATTCATAAATGGTGTCCAGGGCACAGCTGGGAACTGAGGGGGGTCGGTAGCAGGTGGCAATAATGAGAGACTTATTTCTGGAGAGAGAATTCTTTTAAATTAGAAGTTCAAACTGTTTCAGTATGGACCTGGAAAGTATGACTATACTTTGCAGGCTATCTCTGCAGTGGACTGCAACTCCTCCCCCTTTGGCAGTTCTTGATGGAAAATGTTGTAGTTGGGTATGGAAATCTCAGAATTTTTGGTATTCTTCCTAAGCCAGGATTCAGACACAGCAAGGACATCAGGGTTGGCAGAGTGTGCTAAAGCAGACAAAGCCTTGGCTCACAGCAGAAGTTGAAACCTGGTGGCTGAATAATGTCACAGTGAGAGCCCTGCAGGGTGAGAGCCCTGCAGCCACAGACATAAAAAGCCAGGGAAACACTACCAGAATATGATATACAGTATATGCCCACCACATGAGAGCAGAAGGAGTGTGTGTGTGTGTGTGTGTGTGTGTGTGTGTGTGTGTGTGTGTGTGTGTGTGTGTGTGTGTGTGTGTGTGTGTGTGTGTGTGTGTGTGTGTGTGTGTGTGTGTGTGTGTGTGTGTGTGTGTGTGTGTGTGTGTGTGTGTGTGTGTGTGCGTGTGTGTGTGCGAGTGTGAGTGCGAGTGATTTTAATTAATCACAAGCAGGTGAGGTGGGACAAACCCACAAGGTTACATGTTACTGTTGGTGCCTGAGGCAGACAGGATAGAATATTCTGCCATGTCTGTCTGTCTGTCTGTCTGTCTGTCTGTCTGTCTGTCTGTCTGTCTGTCTGTCTGTCTGTCTGTCTACCTCTTCCTTTGTATCTTTTCTGTCCCTCCCTCCCTCCCTCCCTCCCTCCCTCCCTCCCTCCCTCCCTCCCTCCCTCCCTCCCTCCCTCCCTCCCTCCCTCCCTCCCTCCCTCCCTCCCTCCCTTCTCTCCATCTCTCTCTCCATTCCCTCCTCTTCTTCTCTCTCTCTCTTTACCACCATCTGTTCCTTTGTTTTTCTCTCCTGTGTGCTGTTATTATTTGCCACTCTGGCAGGTTGAAGCATAGTGGCACACATACAGTACCATTTCAGATAGAAAATCAGACAAAGGGAGACCAGGAAGTGCAGTAGAAGACAGAGCAGTCACAAAGAGATGGAGTGAGTGAAACAAAAAGTAAGAGACAGGACTGGATACATTTAGGGAGTAATGAATGATAAAGAAGGAGGGAAGCCTTTGATAACAGTAGCAGAGAGGAAGCTTTGGTCCTATCCCCCTCTCCCGAACAGAATCAATGCTCCAAAATCCCCCAAAGCAGATCCTCTTACAGCCCATCAAATATTCAGCCAAATATATATTTTGCAGAACTACTCCTGTTTACAAGGCCTGCACTGCCATTTGTAAATGTTTGTTTCTCTGCAGATCCCCCTCCCCACCCGGCCTATGTTGATTACACTGTTATTTACCCTGTCCTGTCCTGCCCTGTTCTGTTCTACTTACACCTGTTCAGACTGGGCACCTGACAGGGCATCTGTCAGGCAGTGAGGCAGGCAGGCCTGTGTTGGTGAGGGTTCAGGATGCCAGTCACTGCCAACAGAGCCAGAGGGAGGGCCAGACAGGAGGGTCAGTGCCTGGGTGAGGGGGTTGCATCTGCCTGCCATGCCCACTAGCCATGCTACAACACAGAGGAGACCAGAATACGACTGTATATAACATTAGACTAGAACAGGGGTTACCATTGTGTTCAGTATATTCTCCAATGCTAATAAGCTCCCAGAATGAGCCATACATCCTGAACTGTAGTTTTGCTTACTAGGAATGTTCCCATCAGTTTCCAAAATAATAGTACAACAAATGTTTGCACATTGGTATCTGCATAGTCACTCTCTCTATTTCCCCTACCGCCTGAATGTACAAGGACAGCCTATTCTCTGTCCCACACATTAGAGTGGTGATATTTGCCAAGAAAATAAACCATTCATTTGGTAAATAAGAGGAATCATGCATTCTGAGAATTAATTATGAATAATGCATCCTACTTGTGCGTTGTTACCACTGGTAAAAACATTAAAACACTTGCTAGCAAACCATTTTCCTGGCAATTTATTTAGCTATTTATCTGTATTCTTGCCCTGGGTTGTCCTGATGTTTTACTTTCTTGTGTCATGCTACACGCGGCATGTTTGACTGTGGTGGAGTATGGCAGTAAATCATATTTCCACAAATTAGACATGTACTTTAAATAGCACTGGAAGCATGCTAGATCTTCAGGCGGTGAACTGCAGGCCATGTACTGTACAGTACATACTGGCAAGTAAGCACAAGTTGTGCTGATTAGTGTGTACCGTAGGTTTGTGTTTTTCAGCTCATTTCAATTAACACAGTTCATTGTGCAATATAAACGTACCATAGTCTTTCAATCTAAATTCCCCTTATCTGTCACAAACTATACAGCAATGAAGTTTGACTAGACATCTTCTGTTTTTAGTACGGTGTGCTGAAGCTTTGACTAGGCATCTTCTGTTTTTAGTACGGTGTGCTGAAGCTTTGACAAGGCATCTTCTGTTTTTAGTACGGTATGCTGAAGCTTTGACTAGATATCTTCTGTTTTTAGTATGGTGTGCTGAAGCTTTGACTAGGCATCTTCTGTTTTTAGTACGGTGTGCTGAAGCTTTGACTAGGCATCTTCTGTTTTTAGTACGGTGTGCTGAAGCTTTGACAAGGCATCTTCTGTTTTTAGTACGGTGTGCTGAAGCTTTGACAAGGCATCTTCTGTTTTTAGTACGGTGTGCTGAAGCTTTGACAAGGCATCTTCTGTTTTTAGTACGGTGTGCTGAAGCTTTGACAAGGCATCTTCTGTTTTTACGGTGTGCTGAAGCTTTGACTAGACATCTTCTGTTTTTAGTACGGTGTGCTGAAGCTTTGACTAGACATCTTCTGTTTTTTTTTAGGCATCTTCTGTTTTTAGTGTGCTGAAGCTTTGACAAGGCATCTTCTGTTTTTAGTACGGTGTGCTGAAGCTTTGACAAGGCATCTTCTGTTTTTAGTACGGTGTGCTGAAGCTTTGACAAGGCATCTTCTGTTTTTAGTACGGTGTGCTGAAGCTTTGACTAGGCATCTTCTGTTTTTAGTACGATGTGCTGAAGCTTTGACTTACAATGCTTGTCATAAACATGAAGGAATAGTGAATAGAAATACTGTTGATATGTGATTGACGCGACTTTACAGCTATATCAATTTCACTATTATGTTTAATCATGAGCATACACATAAAATCCCATTTGATTCGTCACATACTTTGTAAACAACAGGTGTTCCCAAGAAAGCTAAGATAACTGAGCTAAACGACTACCGCCCCGTAGCACTCACTTCCGTCATCATGAAGTGCTTTGAGAGACTAGTCAAGGACCATATCACCTCCACCCTACCTGACTCCCTAGACCCACTCCAATTTGCTTACCTCTCAAATAGGTCCACAGACGATGCAATCTCAACCACACTGCACACTGCCCTAACCCATCTGGACAAGAGGAATACCTATGTGAGAATGCTGTTCATCGACTACAGCTCGGCATTCAACACCTCCAAGCTCGTCATCAAGCTCGAGACCCTGGGTCTCGACCCCGCCCTGTGCAACTGGGTACTGGACTTCCTGACGGGCCGCCCCCAGGTGGTGAGGGTAGGTAACAACATCTCCTCCCCGCTGATCCTCAACACTGGGGCCCCACAAGGGTGCGTTCTGAGCCCTCTCCTGTACTCCCTGTTCACCCACGACTGCGTGGCCACGCACGCCTCCAACTCAATCATCAAGTTTGCGGACGACACAACAGTGGTAGGCTTGATTACCAACAACGACGAGACGGCCTACAGGGAGGAAGTGAGGGCCCTCGGAGTGTGGTGTCAGGAAAACAACCTCACACTCAACGTCAACAAAACTAAGGAGATGATTGTGGACTTCAGGAAACAGCAGAGGGAACACCCCCCTATCCACATCGATGGAACAGTAGTGGAGAGAGTAGCAAGTTTTAAGTTCCTCGGCATACACATCACAGACAAACTGAATTGGTCCACTCACACAGACAGCATCGTGAAGAAGGTGCAGCAGCGCCTCTTCAACCTCAGGAGGCTGAAGAAATTCGGCTTGTCACCAAAAGCACTCACAAACTTCTACAGAGGCACAATCGAGAGCATCCTGGCGGGCTGTATCACCGCCTGGTATGGCAACTGCTCCGCCCACAACCATAAGGCTCTCCAGAGGGTAGTGAGGTCTGCACAACGCATCATCGGGGGCAAACTACCTGCCCTCCAGGACACCTACACCACCCGATGTTACAGGAAGGCCATAAAGATCATCAAGGACATCTACCACCCGAGCCACTGCCTGTTCACCCCGCTATCATCCAGAAGGCGAGGTCAGTACAGGTGCATCAAAGCTGGGACCGAGAGACTGAAAATCAGCTTCTATCTCAAGGCCATCAGACTGTTAAACAGCCACCACTAACATTGAGTGGCTGCTGCCTACACACTGACACTGACTCAACTCCAGCCACTTTAATAATGGGAATTGATGGGAAATGTTGTAAATATATCACTAGCCACTTTAAACAATGCTACCTTATATAATGTTACTTACCCTACATTATTCATCTCATATGCATACGTATATACTGTACTCTATATCATCGACTGCATCCTTGTGTAATACATGTATCACTAGCCACTTTAACTATGCCACTTTGTTTACATACTCATCTCACATGTATATACTGTACTCGATACCATCTACTGTATCTTGCCTATGCTGCTCTGTACCATCACTCATTCATATATCCTTATGTACATATTCTTTATCCCCTTACACTGTGTATAAGACAGTAGATTAGGAATTGTTAGTTCGATTACTTGTTGGTTATTACTGCATTGTCGGAACTAGAAGCACAAGCATTTCGCTACACTCGCATTAACATCTGCTAACCATGTGTATGTGACAAATAAAATTTGATTTGATTTGATTTTGATTTGATTTGACTAACAAGGAAATGTGTACTTACGTGCCCTTCCCAACAATGCAGAGAGAAAAATAAAATGATATAATGGAAAGATAACACGAGGAATAAATACACAATCATCAGTATTGATAACTTGGCTATATACATGAGGTACCAGTACCGAGTCCATGTGCAAGGGTATGAGGTAATTGATTTGGATATGTACTGTATGTATAGGTAGGGGTAAAGTGACTAGGTAACAGGATAAATAATAAGCAGTAGCAGCAGCGTTTGTGATGAGTCAAAAGAGTTAGTACAAAATAGGGTCAATGCAGATAGTCTGGGAAGCTACACACTGAACAAAAATATAAACACAACATGCAACAATTTCAAAAATTTGAAAGTTCATATTAGGAAATAAGTCAATTTAACTAAATTGATTAGTTCCTAATTTATGGATTTCACGTGACTGGGAATACAGATATGCTGTTCACAGATTCCTTTAAAAAAAGTAAGAAACCAGTCAGGAAACCAGTCAGTATCAGGTGTGACACATCTCCCTTGCATAGAGTTGCTCAGGCTGTTGAGTGTGGCCTGTGGAATGTGGAATGTTGTCCCATTCCTCTTCATTGGCTGTGAAAAAATGATGGATATTGGCGGGAACTTGAACAAGTTGTCATACACATCCATGCAAAGCATCCCAAACATGCTCAATGCTCAAACCGAGTTTGCGTCTCTTACATGGGTAGACAGACCATTCCATAGAAATTGAGCTCTATAGGAGAAAGCCCTGCCTCCAGCTGTTTGCTTAGAAATTCTAGGGACAATTAGGAGGCCTGCGTCTTGTGACCGTAGCGGACGTGTAGGTATGTATGGCAGGACCAAATCAGAGAGATAGGTAGGAGCAAGCAAATGTAATGCTTTGTAGGTTAGCAGTAAAACCTTGAAATCAGCCCTTGCCTTGACAGGAAGCCAGCGTAGGGAGGCTAGCACTGGAGTAATATGATCACATGTTTTGGTTCTAGCCAGGATTCTAGCAGCTGTATTTAACACTAACTGAAGTTTATTTAGTGCTTTATCCGGGTAGCCGGAAAGTAGAGCATTGCAGTAGTCTAACCTAGAAGTAACAAAAGCATGGATTCATTTTTCTGCATAATTTTTGGACAGAACTTTTCTGATTTTTGCAATGTTACGTAGATGGAAAAAAGCTATCCTTGAATCAGTCTTGATATGTTCGTCAAAAGAGAGATCAGGGTCCAGAGTAACGCCGAGGTCCTTCACAGTTTTATTTTTGACGACTGTAGATTAATTGTCAGATTCAACAGAAGATCTCTTTGTTTCTTGGGACCTAGAACAAGCATCTCTGTTTTGTCGGAGTTTAAAAGTGCAGCCATCCACTTTCTGTGTGTGTGAAACACAGGCTTTTAGCGAGGGCAATTTTAGGGCTTCACCATGTTTCATTGAAATGTACAGATGATGCTGTTTAGCTTCTTGATATTCCACACCTGTCAGGTAGATGGATTATCTGAACAAAGGATAAATGCTCACTAACAGGGATGTAAACAAATTAGGGCACAACATTTTAGAGAAATAAGCTTTTTGTGCTTATGGAACATTTCTGAGATCTTTAATTTCAGCTCATGACACATGGGACCAACACTTTACATGTTGCGTTTAAATTTTATGTTCAATGTTTAGGGTACACTATTGGCTTGGGGGTAGAAGCTGTTCAGGGTCCTGTTGGTTCCAGACCTGTTGCATCGGTACAGCTTGCCGTGCAGTAGCAGAGAGAACAGTTGAGGGACAAGTTGTTGTCCTGGCACCTCCTCCCTATAGGTTGTCTCATCATCGTTATTGATCAGGCCTACCACCATTGTGTTGGAATCGTACACAGTCGTGGGTGAACAGGGAGTACAGGAGGGGACTAAGCAACCACCCCTAAGGGGACCCATGTTGAGGGTCAGCATGGCAGATGTGTTGTTGCCTACCCTCACCACCTGGGCGCAGCCTGTCAGGAAGTTCAGGATCCAGTTGCAGAGTGAGCTGTTCAGTCCCAGGGTCCTGAGCTTAGTGATGAGCTCGGAGGACACTATGGTGTTGAACGCCCCACTGTAGTCAATGAAAAGCATTCTCTTTTAGTTGTTCCTCTTGTGCAGGTGGGAGAGAGCAGTGTGGAGTGCAATAGAGATTGTGTCATATGTGGATCTGTTGGGGTGGAATGCGAATTGGGGAGGGTCCACAGTGTCTGAGAAATTAGTATTTATTTTCCAGTGACTGCACATTTGCCAAATGCAGTCTATTTGTTCACCGATGTAATCTCATTATGAGCCTGCCTCGCCTGCCTCGCCTGCCTCCGCCTGCCTCGCCTGCCTCCGCCTGCCTCGCCTGCCTCCGCCTGCCTCCGCCTGCCTCGCCTGCCTCCGCCTGCCTCCGCCTGCCTCGCCTGCCTCCGCCTGCCTCCGCCTGCCTCCGCCTGCCTCGCCTGCCTCCGCCTGCCTCGCCTGCCTCCGCCTGCCTCGACTGCCTCGCCTGCCTCTTCTTCACCGCCGCTTCCTTTTCACGTCCCGGGGATTAGGTGCTGGTCCAGAGTGAGCACAACGTCTAGAGCTGCTATCTCGTTGAAGTAAAAATCTTCATTCAAATCGAGGTTACTGATTGCTGGTCTGATGCAGAGACATTGTGTACAAAAAAAGTTAAGATCAGCATAAAAAAAACAGAAAATAGCCGAATTAAAATTCACACGCGCACACCCTTATCATACCCCATCTGAATTACAAATCACTTACATTACCTGCTTAGTTTTATTCTCTGGCACACAAACATCACTGTAATAACAAATGCCTCTCTGGCTGCTTAAATCCCGTGGGACAAGCTGGCAGTGGCCAGTTAATGTTCATGTAGCTCCTTTGCCCCTTATCTGCCACACACGCCCGCTGCAGGGTTCCCATTTATCGGTGCTAGTCACATTGGCACCTCCTCTGGCAGCGCCATTGCTCCCATGCTCTGGCCATGGTAATGTAGCAGGCTGCTCCAAAAATGGCCCAGGTCAGCCTCCAGTCACTAATTGTTTGCAGAGATAACAGTTTGAAGACGCAACAGCTAGAAGCTCTGAGAGCAGACAGAGAATGGAAAGGAACTTAGTGAATCCCCAGTCATTTCAGCAACAATATCAAATCAAATTGTATTAGTCACAGTATGAAGTGTAATAGAGATTGCATCATCTGTGGATCTGTTAGGGTGGTATGCAAATTGAAGTGGGTCTAGGCTTTCTGGGATAATGGTGTTGATGTGAGCCATGACCAGCCTTTCATATCACTTCATGGCTTCAGATGTGAGAGCTACGGGTTGGTAGTCATTTAGGAAGGTTACCTTAGTGTTCTTGGGCACAGGGACTATGGTGTTCTGCTTAAAACATGTTGATATTACAGACTTGGAAAACAGGAGAGGTCGCAGCACACGCCCTGGTAATCCGTCTGGCCCTGCGGCCTTGTGAATGTTGACCTGTTTAAAGGTCTTACTCACATTGGCTGCAGAGAGCATGATCATAGAGTCGTCTGGAACAGCTGGTGCTCTCATGCATGTTTCAGTGTTATTTCGATGCAAGCATAGAAGTTATTTAGCTCGTCTGGTAGGCTTGTGTCACTGGGCAGCTCTCGGCTGTGCTTCCCTTTGTAGTCTGTAATGGATTGCAAGCCTTGCCACATCTGATGAGTGTCTGAGCCGGTGTAGTACGATTCAATCTTAGCCCTGTATTGACTCTTTGCCTTTTTGATGGTTCGTCAGAGGAAATAGTAGGATTTATTGTAAGCTTCCAGGTTAGTCCCGCTCCCTAAAAGCGGCAGCTCTAGCCTTTAGCTCAGTGCAGATGTTGCCTGTAATCCATGGCTTCTGGTTGGGGTATGTACGTATGGTCAACTTGGGGACAACGTCATTGATGCACTTATTGATGAAGCCAATGACTGATTTGGTGTACTCCTCAATGCCATCGGAAGAATCCCGGAGCATATTCCAGTCAGTGCTAGCAAAACAGTCCTGTAGCTTAGCATCTGCTTCATCTGACCACTTTTTTATTGACCGAGTCACTGGTGCTTCCTGGTTTAGTTTTTGCTTGAAAGCAGGAATCAGGAGGATGGAATTATGGTCAGATTTGCCAAATGGAGGGTGAGGGGGAGCTTCCTATGTGTCTCTGTGTGTGGAGTAAAGGTGGTCTAGAATTATTTTCCCTCTGGTTGCACATTTAGCATGCTGATAGAAATTTGGTAAATCGGATTTAAGTGTCCATGCATTAAGGTCCCCGGCCGCTAGAAGCGCCTCCTCTGGACGAGTGTTTTCCTGATTGCTTATGGCGGAATACAGCTCATTGAGTGCGGTCTTAGTGGAAGCATTGGACAGCTATGAAAATACAGATGAAAACTCTCTAGGTAGATAGTGTGGTCTACAGCTTTTCATGAGATACTCTACCTCAGGTGTACAAAACTTTGAGACGTCCTTAGATATCGTGCACCAGCTGTTGTTTACAAGTGTGCATCGTCCGACCCCCCCCCTTGTCTTACCAGACGCCAGTGTTCTATCCTGCCGATACAGCATATAACCAGTCAGCTGTATGTTGATAATGTCGTCGTTCAGCCATGACTTTGTGAAGCATAAGATATTACAGTTTTTAATGTGTGTGTGGTAGTTCAATCTTCCTCATAGGTTGTTGATTTTATTTTCTAATGATTGCACGTTAGCTAGTAGAATGGAAGGCAGTGGGGGTTTATTGTCAGAAGACAGCCCGACCTCCGTCCTCTTTTTCTCCATCTCCTCTTCACTTTGGGATTTGGGCCTGTTCCCGGGAAAGCATTCACGACGGGCACGCCGGACTCGTTAAAGGAAACAAAAGCTTCTGCCAGATCGAGATGAGTAATCGCTGTTCTGATGTCCAGAAGTTATTTTCGGTCATAAGAGACGGTAGCAGAAACATTATGTACAGAATAAGTAAAACAATAAGTTACAAACAAAGCAAAAAAACTAACAAAAAACACAGTTGGTTAGGAGCACGTAAAACGTCAGCCATCTTCTCCGCGCCATGATACAATATCAGCTCCACACCAGCCCTGCAAATTAATCATTAAAGCTCATGATTGTTTGATTGAACGTTTGATTGAATTCAAATGTCCTGTGTTGTTGTATTTGCTGTTTAAGACAGTTACGTTCCCCAGTTTATGTGTTGTAGTTTGTGTATTTGCATGTGTTTATTTCAGGAAATGGCTTCCTGAAATCCCTCAAGCAGCTGATTGGTCGACTCCATGGCTAATTGGTGAGCTGACCCCGCCCCCTCGTCAAGACGCAGCTGTCTCTAATTACCCATTCATTCTGAAGCTATATAAATGCCAGTGTTCTGTTCAGGAGAGAGAGATTTGCTTGGAGGTCATTGCAGAGATTTTGCTAGAGAGATTTTGCTAGAGAGATTTTGCTAGAGAGATTTTGCTAGAGAGATTTTGCTAGAGAGATTTTGCTAGAGAGATTTTGCTAGAGAGATTTTGCTGGGCTGAGAGTTGGTATGTTTTGTGAGTTTGTTGCTCAGATAGAGCTTATTTGATGTCCTTAGTTTGTTTGTGAAATTGTTTAATATTCTGTTTCATTTGTTCCCAGGGGTGAAGGGGAAGGCACCTAGGGAGTGCTTAGGCAAGAGGCCCGCGGGCATACATATACCCGTAGCATATTCGCTGTCTAGGCACACTAGGTAAGACCTGGGCGGACCACCCCCTTGTATTTTGGTTAGGGCACCAGGTGGTGCTAAATTAGGTAAGTAGTGGGTAGGCAGGTAAGATAGGAGAGGGGGGGGCTTTGAGATTTACTTTCTTTGCTTTGGTTCCGTCCAGCCCCTTTTCCCCATATTACCGTGTGAAGGAATAAAGTCCTGGTAAACGGTACCACATTCTGCCTGTTGTCATTCTTTCTTGCACCTACAGTCCATACCTTTTTCACTTCACGGAGAGTTTAGTTGTAGCAGGGTGTTGCGTTCCCTCTTCATAGAGGCGTGCGTAACATAATGGGGACTCATCCGGGATTTTCATGATCACGCCATCACCTGAAGGCTAACCGAGTGGGTTAGCCAATAAGATCATGTCATACTAATATGTCCCTCTGGGAAATGTAGTTACATTACATGAATGAACCACGCTCTCATTTAAAGAAACACATATGATGAATAATGTATTGGGAATGGGGTTGGAAATAGCATGGCCATTGCTCTACAAAGTCTGTTTAATGAATGTCACGATACTCACTGTTATACAATATGTGATACTGGACCCTTGTGATACTGGTCTCTACATTATACCAAGTAAAATGCCAGAAAGGTTTGTTGTCCATCCATGATAATCCCATTTACAAGAGCTGAGCTGAATAGTCATGTACATTTCACTGCCTATGACAGAATCCGTTGTTCATCAGAAGATTACCATTCTCACTGAACATGAATACTCCCCCCATTTCCAGGATTTGGCTGGAGGGTAATACAAATTGGACTTGACAATAGATGACTGAAAAGCCAAAGTAGCTGTGTTTCCTGCGTTGATTTTCCCGCCTCAGGTTGTGATTGTGTAAACTGCCGGGGAGTGTGATGATGGAACCGGAGGAGACACACAGTTTGCCAATGCAAGTGGACTCTCGGGATCCACTGAGCTTAGAAAATAAACAATAGGATACTTAAAATACACCTCTCTCTCTCTCTCTCTCTTGCGCGCTCTCTCGCCCACTTTATCATTCTCCAATGTTCTCTCTCACTAACTCCAATCCCCCCCCATGTCACCCATATCTCCGACTCTTTCACACTCCCTCCATTCTGTCTGTCCTCATTTTAGTATCAATCTCTCTCGCTCCCTCCTGCTTTCTCTCTCTATCACTTCTTCTCTCATTAGCATGTTAATCTGTAGTTAGTCCTGTCCTCAGGGCCACCAACCTCATAAGCTACCCAGAGATGAAAGGGACCAATCGCCATGGGCCATTTATCCACCAAACAAACATTCAGGCCAGATACCTGCAGACAGAGAGACACACACCCTCCCAGAATATTACATATGGAATATGACAGACAAAACCCCTTTCTTCTATAGTATAGCAAGGCTTTTTTTTACTATTAATTGTCTTATCATGTAGTCCCAGTGTACATCCTTCAGTAAAAGAGAGGTGAATCTCAATAACCCACCGGAATGTATAAAGGTTATTGAATGGGGCCAATGCTGCTGCCGTTCCACTCTCATCCTGCACAGGCTTGTGTTCAGGTGATGGCTTTTGGCTTAAAGGAGGCCAGAGTTCCTCTATTTCCTGCAGGGTTGTCTCTTCTCCACAGCAGTGGTAATTGTATACATGGTGTGCTGTGCAATTTCTCAGTGAAATAATGGTGAACTGAGATGGGCTGTCTCATCTATTCCTTTCCAAAGCCTGACTGGAGCTGCAGTATCAGGCTCTGGCCACTAGGGAGCAGGGCCGCGCAAATTGTCCTCAAATATTGATTCTGTTGCAGAGCCGTGCAGGACGGATTCAGGTGCATGGCTCATCTACAGTCCATACCCCACTAAACCTACCTCCAGAGAGCAGGGGAGAGGAGGAGAGTCAGAGAGAGAGAATGAGGGGAGGGAGGCGGGAAAGCGAGCCATCGTCTAGCTTACTTTTGCACAGTAGACATACAATGTGTGTGTGTGTGTGTGTGTGTGTGTGTGTGTGTGTGTGTGTGTGTGTGTGTGTGTGTGTGTGTGTGTGTGTGTGTGTGTGTGTGTGTGTGTGTGTGTGTGTGTGTGTGTGCGCGCGTTCGTGCGTGCTTGCTTGCGTGCGTGTGTTGACTTTAAATGGACCATTGGAGTTGAGAGAGAGGGCAGAGAGAGTGTGGCATTGCGACAATAAGGGCCCTTACACATTAGAGCCTAAAAATACATGTCAGTGGTCCTGAGAGAGGGCTAGTGCTATCCAGGCCTGGGTAATGAGAGAGTGGAGCTGCCACTAGCCATGCTGTCCCCAGCTCCCTTTGGCCTAGGGCTTAGCATTGGAAATGCACTATCGCAGATAGATTTATCATATCTCTCAAAGCAGGCAGTCTGAAGGGCCTCTCCTCTCACCCTGAGAAGAGCAGCCATCACAGGTAGAGAGAGAGAGAGAGAGAGAGAGAGAGAGAGAGAGAGAGAGAGAGAGAGAGGGAGAGAGAGAGAGAGAGGGAGAGAGGGAGAGAGAGAGAGAGAGGGAGAGAGAGAGGGAGAGAGGGAGAGAGATAGGTCCAGGGCACCAAAGGTTGAGAGGGCTGTTTATGCACCATTATGCTAAACACACAGTAATGATAGAGGCCTGTGGGGGGAAAACATGTTGGATGAAAATTCAAGCAAACAGCGGGCTGTAAAATTAAACATTACCATAGATATTGTTCAAAATGTGGATGGAGAGTAGGGTTAGTTATTAAAAACATGTTGTTTCCTTGTCAAACTGAAACACGACACAAGCGGAAGCATGTTTTAATGGTTTATGGGTGCTCTATTTTACAGTTTACATAAGAGATGTCAAGGGTATCACTGACTTTCAGTTTTCAAATGTTTCTGGACAGAACTGGAGACATGGAAGCACATGTTTCTAGTCCACAGTTAGTGACACACACTATAAAAGGCTCTTTAGGGTTAGTTAAATCAAATGACACATTTCATTTATTTGATGAATAACTAGAAAGTAACATTCTGATCTAGAGAGTCTGTGACCAATTGATGTCTAGATTACTAGCTTCTTCTCAATGAATTAAAGTGCAGGTTGCTGTCAATAATGGATCACAATAAAGGGAGCAGAATGTTTGAATTGGACTGCTGGGGGGGGGGGGGGCAAGGACACCCCAGCTCCGCTAAAACCATCGACAATCGCATGCCGTTTTCAAGGGATTGTTAAGTAAATGTTAACTATTTGGTTGTAATATCATCACCTCTTGAAAAACATAGTCAGAACTACAAATGTCTGATTATTCCATGCAAAACAATTGCGCACATTTAGCTCTAGATCAACAAAATGATACAGCAATAACTGCATGCTTTTCATTGAACATGTCCTTTCAGATAGCCAACGTGAGGGTCATTGGATATTTGAGTGATATAAAAGTGAACTTTACCTGACAAGTCTGAGTGGTTTAGGTTCATTTCCCATCCTTTGCGGGTTCTGCATTTGCCGATGTATTGTTAGCTGATAATGTTAACTTTGCAAGCTACCGGTAGAAACTTTGTGCAGTTTGTTAAACATAATGTTATGTACACCTAATGTACCTTTTCCGGCAACCATCGTAGGCATACCTAGCGAAGTTAGCTAACATTATCCCCTCTTCAACATTGTTTTTATCACAATTGCGGCTGACAGACATGATAGGCTACATTGATTGATGAACCACATCAAATTGGCTAGCTAGCTAATAACAGATCATGTCAATATGGCTGTTTAACAAGCTTCCTTTCAGGAGATAAACTAGGGGGCTAGCTATATCCAAATAGTGGTTGATTTGCTTGCCATGTATAGTGGTGATGGCAGTAACGTAAGTCCGACCGACAATTTTACCAGGACGATGTCAAGCTCTTTCCAAAAGCCTAATCTCTGACAAAGCAAGCTAAAGTGATATATTGTTTGCTTAGCTAGCTAGTTATTTTCCAAATGGATAGGCTACTCTGATGTTAGATCTAAATGTGGAATCATGGGAAATGTGTAGTTGTGACTATGCTCTTCAGGAGGGGATGATATTTAAACCAAATAGTTCTAACATTTATTTAACAATCCCTTGAAAACAGCACATAGCCAAATCGAACGCTCTGCACCGTATTGTGACGTTTTATTGATAACGACCTATAGAATGAAATATGTTCAACGTTAACTATCCCTTCAATCTGAGCCACGGATTAACAAGTATTATAATAAGCAAATCTACTAGGGAGAAGGGCAGTGGCATGTCTACTTCAACATCAGAGGCAGAACTCTTACAAAATATCTTCCTCTCTTTAATTTCATGTGACATCTACAGAAAAAAACTAGAAATAACTAGAAAAACAAAACATTTCCGAAAACGGTTTTCAACTAGTGCAAATATCTTACATGAATTTTTTATATGTTATGATCCTACTTAGCAACCCTAATTAGAACTGCAAAATTACTCTCAGAGAACATCTTCATCGTAGTGACTTGACCCACAAGAGTAATTTGACAATAATGTGCAATTCACAAGTGATGAGCTCCACCCCCCTCCCACCTCATGAATAGAAAGTAATCCTGATAGAGCAGCAACATTCCACTCTCTAGTTGGAGTCATTCAGGATCCAGTCCAACAACCCTAGAATCACACTCTAACACAGTCTTTCTGCAGCTCTGGCGGCAACACATGTCCACAAATACTTAGTCAAAACAGCCATCCATTACAACTCCTCAGACACTGGTCAAAACCACCTCTCTTTGGATCTCCCCATCTCTATTAACAGGCAAAAGTATTCCGACATGGTCTTCTCGAAAGTCTTCAGACGTAGTCTTTACTGACCATAAAGTATGCCCCCTGGGTAGCCATAAAGTATGCCCCCTGGGTATCCATAAAGTATGCTCCCTGGGTAGCCATAAAGTATGCCCCCTGGGTATCCATAAAGTATGCTCCCTGGGTAGCCATAAAGTATGCCCCCTGGGTATCCATAAAGTATGCCCCCTGGGTAGCCATAAAAGTATGGGTATCCCCCTGGGTATCCATAAAGTATGCCCCCTGGGTAGCCATAAAGTATGCCCCCTGGGTATCCATAAAGTATGCCCCCTGGGTATCCATAAAGTATGCTCCCTGGGTATCCATAAAGTATGCCCCCTGGGTATCCATAAAGTATGCCCCCTGGGTATCCATAAAGTATGCTCCCTGGGTATCCATAAAGTATGCCCCCTGGGTATCCATAAAGTATGCCCCCTGGGTATCCATAAAGTATGCCCCCTGGGTATCCATAAAGTATGCCCCCTGGGTATCCATAAAGTATGCCCCCTGGGTATCCATAAAGTATCCATGTATGCCCCTGGGTATCCATAAAGTATGCCCCCTGGGTATCCATAAAGTATGCCCCCTGGGTATCCATAAAGTATGCCCCCTGGGTATCCATAAAGTATGCCCCCTGGGTATCCATAAAGTATGCCCCCTGGTATCCATAAAGTATGCTCCCTGGGTATCCATAAACTCAGTAGTCCATAGTTGTTTTGAGCTGTACGTGTGACACTTTACCCCAGTGTCTCTGTCAATCAGAGTGTGTTCTTAATGGTTCTGTAGTTTTTGTCACACCTTGGTATGATGGGATGACTAACAGTCTTCCCTTCATCGTCAGTCTAAGTGTCTCAGTTATGATTGCCATCCTTTCTTTACATATGGAGTTAACAGTTGAGAGACTTGGTGATGTCGCTGCTCAGCGATTCTCTTGCTATCGTGTGACCTAGAAAAAAGAAAGCAAAGCAGAGTAGATAAGAGATTTGAACCAATGACACAGAAACAATTATCTTTGAGTGACAGAGCTTGCACCTCTACAATATGAAACCTCTGACAGCCCCTCCCACCGCTCACATGATGTTAGAGGGAACTGACGTCTATGAACCAGTGTATCTCCACTGTTAGTGATATCCTTCATTCTACAGGACCATCAGAGCTAGACGCCCTCAGGCATCTACACCCCTGCAACGTGGGAGTGAGAGAGACAGACAGAAAAGAAAGAGAGTCTGCGTCACACAGAGGAACGCAGAGATAGATAGAGAGAGGGAAAGAAGGTCACAGATAGATGGAGGGAGAGAAAGAGGGAGACAGTCGCTGGAAGGAAGAGCTGTTGCCGTGGCGTCGGCTTCGTTGCAGAAATCTCCTGTGACATCTGCCACCAAGTCTCTTAGTAACTGTGCTCCTCTTCCACATTGAGCAAATGCAGAATGAATTTCCACTGATGCAGCATGGTTCTTCCTCGCCCTCCCTCCCCTCTTCTTAATAGCTGATTGGTTAGACAGTCAGAGAGAGAGAGAGAGAAAGCGATAGAGGATGGTGATGACTTTACCTATCAGTTTTTCAGTGGTTCAAAGGCCCAGGGTCATTAATTCTAACGGTAGTCTCTTAGCGGCCATTCATCCCTCCGTCTTTCCCCTCACCAATATAATTAGGACTCTTAAATTGAAAGCCTCCATGGAACCCGTAGTCATAATGCATTCTAATGAATGTGACAGATGTTCTGCTGTTATTCCGTCTCTCTGAGCAATTACTCTTATGGTGCCTGTGTGCTCCCCACAGCTATTTTTCTTTTTATATTTCACCTGTGAGTAAACCACACCTGCTCCATCCCACAACACACACACCCACACCACGTCCGTCAGTCAGTCCCGCAAATGAACTTTAACACATTAACAGATTAGAAAGGCTGTGAAGGATTTCATTCAAATCAATGTATCTCATATGAATAGCAATGATTACCATACTGCTTGTCAGGTTTAGCGTTACAGTGTGAACATAGAGTATGTGCAGCTTTGTTTTCTCTCTGACATTCATTTTCCATCCCTCTTGTCACATCTTTACAGAAGATTAACAAATAATGCTCACTTGATGCTCCACAGACGATTGGTTAATTTGTTCCATAGTCATCCTGTTTATGAAACATAAAGTGTGTCTTTTTGTGGTTATTTCTGATCAAACCATTCTGTGTTTAGAGGATTAGCCTAATACACTACCGTACCTACACTTCTGCCCCAACTTTGCCATCTTTAAAAAAAAAAAAAATGAAAACCAGTGTAAGCTTCCTCACCTTGATAGTTTCTTTACGAAACATTCATTAAGACAAAATGCTGTATGGGAAAAAAGGGTGTCAATTGAATGGACATCAAACTTTACCCAAGCTGGAGAATATGAGAACTGTCAGACATTTCCTAAGTACTTTGTGGACTTCATGGGTACCTCAAGGGACACTTTCTGCTGTAAATACTGATTGGATGTTTTCTTTTGTTGTTGTTTTCAGACTGCATATTGATGAGCCGCCCCCACAGAAATCTAATTAGCATAATAACAACATCCCCTTCAAAATCCCTTTAAGCTAGAGATATCTGTTTTTAGCATGGGCTGCTTCCCAATATATCGTATCCACCGGTCACCCTTCCAGTGCGCTAAAAGGTGGTAGAGCTAAAGCAGCGTTTGTCAGACCATGAGACATCCCGAATGTCTTCTCACAAAAAATGTCTGTAGCATCCTAACGGTTTGGCCTGCAAAGTATTATAACCACTAATTGGAAAGACTCTCACAAACATCATGGACTTCTCTCCCACAAGCGTGACGGGACTTGTCTGATCTGTCACCTTCTGTCTGATCTGTCACCTTCTGTCTGTAGCATCCGAAACATGGAATGGTGGGTCTCTCACAAGTTATTTTGCTCTAGGACAGCCACTAGCCTCACAAGACTAGTCTGAAGGTAGCTGGGTATCGGTTAAAACATGTTATGGAAGTATATATGGAGATAGTTTAGTGCCTATAATGCAGGGTTAAATACATGTAAAATATATATATATCGTTTCCTGATCTAAATAGCAAAATTATCCTTGGTATTACCATCTTAAAACAATTCCATATGTTAGCTTAGTAGAACTCCCCCCACAGCTTAGAATCTGAAGGAATAATGAAGGAATGTTATTTTGTCATTATCAAAGACTGTAAATTAATTAGTGCCTAAATAATACTCATCCAGTAGAAACTTAAGCTCAAGTATTCTTCAGTTACACCTTCTGTAAGGACAACATTGCGAAAGGCCAAGGACCGAGAAGGTCTCTTATTCGCCCCGTCATCCACACTCTCTCTCTCTCACACACACACACACACAGTGGAAAAGGACCCATTCTTCTCACCTTGGTGGTTTTGACTTTGTTCCCAGTACTGCAGGACCAGCCTGTGAGGTCAGGGAGCACCTTACACTCCTCTCCCTCCATGCAGGGGTTCATCTGACACCACCACTTCTGAATCACGATGGAGGCTGGAGGACGGGACAGGAGGAGAGAGAGAGAGCACTGAGAGACCTGATACTGAGAGGATTGAAAGTACAGGGCAGAGCAGTGTGCAGGAGAGAGAGAGAGAGAGAGCACTGAGAGACCTGATACAGGGCAGAGCAGTGTGCGGGAGAGAGAGAGAGAGAGCACTGAGAGACCCGATACTGAGAGGATTGAAAGTACAGGGCAGAGCAGTGTGCAGGAGAGAGAGAGAGAGAGAGAGAGAGACCCGATACTGAGAGGATTGAAAGTACAGGGCAGAGCAGTGTGCGGGAGAGAGAGAGAGAGAGAGAGAGAGAGAGAGACCTGATACTGAGAGGATTGAAAGTACAGGGCAGAGCAGTGTGCAGGAGAGAGAGAGAGAAAGAGAGAGCACTGAGAGACCTGATACAGGGCAGAGCAGTGTGCAGGAGAGAGAGAGAGAGAGAGAGAGAGACCTGATACTGAGAGGATTGAAAGTACAGGGCAGAGCAGTGTGCAGGAGAGAGAGAGAGAGAGAGAGAGAGAGACCTGATACTGAGAGGATTGAAAGTATAGTCAGTATGTTTTTATACATTGATACGGCACAAAAGCAGACATCCACCTGTTAAAAGCACAAAAGCAGACATCCACCTGTTAAAAGCACAAAAGCAGACATCCACCTGTTAAAAGCACAAAAGCTTTTGCCTGCATTCTATCCTAAAAGCATATTAAGTGAACATTGTGAAATTAAAACATTTCAACGTCAAACCTGCATTTTTTTGGCATAAAAGCTGGTTTTGAATCAGGATTAAAAGGTATTGTTTTCCCTCAAGGCATGTCACATAATCAATATCACCTGGTGCTGAAGAGCTGTTAAAAAGCCAGAAGCACTTTCACAATACTGGCTGCCAGACAATGGGAAGTTGTGTGTGCCAATAACAACCTTGAAATATTTAAATCTAACATGAAAGGTGTCTGTTCAAGACTCTCAGGTTTATTAACATGATCTCTTTGATTGGTATGATGTCAGATCAGACAAAAGTAATATGACAGCACAGCACAGCACAGCACGCACACACACACACACACACACACACACACACACACACACACACACACACACACACACACACACACACACACACACACACACACACACACACACACACACACACACACACACACTGCAAATAGACAAACAAATTTGTCTTTACAGCACAAAGAGTATGTGTATGAAGTATCTGAGGATCTGTCTCCATCCATCTATTCTTCCTTTTATACTGGTATGGGAGGATGGGAGAGTCATGGTGTGAACTCTCCAGCACGTATCCAACTTTGATAAACCAATCAATTAAAAGAGGCAAATGATAGTGGTTTAGAGGGAGTCTGCCATAGAGTCCTGTTATAAGGCCTATTGTTCCTCACAAAGGGAGGAGGGGGTGAAATCTGCAGCAAAATGGGCTTTAAATGGAATTATGCAAAAGAACACGAGCAAATCCTCTCAAGTGTCATGTAAGAACCCCCAACTGAGAGAGAGAGAGAGAGAGAGAGAGAGAGAGAGAGAGAGAGAGATGACGGGAGGAGTTCACCAAGACTGTGTCTTACCAAAGAGAGAGAGAGGGGAAGAGAGAGAAAAATATTGAAATTGTGAAATTGAGGGTGAAATTGAGGAAGAGATAGACGCAGAGGAGAAGAAAAAGAAACAGAGAGAGAGAGAGCGTAAACGAGGGAGAGAGAGGAAGAAACCATTCAAGAAGACAAAGACTCCCCTCAATAAATGGCGCTAAGCCTGGCAGAGCACTCCAGAGAACATGCTGTTATGATGCATGAGCTTCGTGACAGTAAGTGGTTCTAAAAACCAATGACTGCGTAATGGTCGTTAATGTTTCCATTATGGTGTCTGCCGTGGTGCTTTACGCGACCACCGTGTTATTTCGAGTTAATGAGTATGGCCTGGAGAAGAGCCATTACAGTTGGAGTTCTTCACCTCAGGTTCTAGAGGGTGGGCGGGGAGGCTATGACATCGCAGACCTGCCTGTTATTCTGCAGAATGGACAGGAGTGGCTAATAGCTCATGTCAATGGAGGGTCGGAGGCTATTGGATAGATGGCAACAACAAGGCATCAGAGAGGAGCAGTGATGAACCATGATAATGAAGAGAGGTACTGAGAGGTGCTGACATGGACTAGTTATTCATAGCCTACCTGTTCATCATAGGCTACCACTCAGCTACATAAATACATGCACTGCACTTACACATCCCTGATTCATTTAATGATGTACAAACACACAAAGCAATCAAGTGTGGGGTCTATGTCTGGAAATATGAACCAAACTTTTCCTAATCTCTTCTCCCAGAGATCCATCTCTCTTCATCAGCAGTCTGTGATGAGTCAGTCTAATGACAGAATTACCACCATTATCTTGACAGAGAGCAGAGCAGCGTGTCGCTAGCTACCCTCCAGAAGCCATACTCCACATAACATTAAACATCTGACTACTGGAGCTTCACTCAGAAATGAGTCTAAACTTCTCTAGGAAATGTCTCAGTAACTCTGTTGAAAGCAGATGTCAATGGCACCTTCTATGAATGCCGTGACAGTGAGTGACTTTGTGTTGTCTTCCCAAATCTCTGGGTTTGTGGCTTGTCTCAGGGTGTGTCTATCTAAATAAATCTGTGAGGGAGCCATACCTGAAGTCTGCCTCGAGGATTACACAGAGATGATGTCAATCCACCGCAGCACTGACAAATGTCACAGGTCACAGCAGATTCATTCAGCCTGTGAATACACTGCCTGTCAAAACATCAGGTTAAGTGTGTGTCTCTGTGTGCGCAGAAACAGATTCAGACTCACAATGCCATACACACACAAGCGCGCGCACACCTGAGCGTAATCACATAGATGAACAGCGGGGTCGCATTAGTTAAGAGAAAACCAGCATTGAGGAGAGAGCTCAATAACACAGCGCCTCACACAGAGTCCCCCATCGAAGCCAAGCTCGGCGATAACAATCTAAATCCATTCACGCTGCTCTATTAGATTATGCCTGCCTCTCCTCCCCCACCCTGCACTGCCGAGCCTGAAATGGTCTGACTTAGATCCAGATTGACTTGGCTGGTAATGCTGACTTTGATACAGGATAATGTTGTATAATAATGCAGTGTAATCCAGTGCAGGCACCGAGCGCCCAACTCTCCACATGGACATCCCTACGGAGCATCCTGATAAATAGAGGTGATCTCCTCGACCTTTGCTTATTGGCCATTATGCGTTTCACCCCAGAGACTGAATTTAAGAGCCGTGAGCCGCCTGCAGCCGGGATGAAGTCATCAGGGGACTTCCCACCCTCTGCTTCTCTCCAACCCAGCCGTTATTAACCACCACACAGCTAACAACAGTACTTCCCACCCTCTGCTTCTACCTCCAACCCAGCTGTTACTAACCACCACACAGCTAACAACAGTACTTCCCACCCTCTGCTTCTACCTCCAACCCAGCCGTTACTAACCACCACACAGCTAATAACAGTACTTCCCACCCTCTGCTTCTACCTCCAACCCAGCTGTTACTAACCACCACACAGCTAACAACAGTACTTCCCACCCTCTGCTTCTACCTCCAACCCAGCTGTTAGTAACCACCACACAGCTAACAACAGTACTTCCCACCCTCTGCTTCTACCTCCAACCCAGCTGTTACTAACCACCACACAGCTAACAACAGTACTTCCCACCCTCTGCTTCTACCTCCAACCCAGCTGTTAGTAACCACCACACAGCTAACAACAGTACTTCCCACCCTCTGCTTCTACCTCCAACCCAGCTGTTACTAACCACCACACAGCTAACAACAGTACTTCCCACCCTCTGCTTCTACCTCCAACCCAGCTGTTAGTAACCACCACACAGCTAACAACAGTACTTCCCACCCTCTGCTTCTACCTCCAACCCAGCTGTTACTAACCACCACACAGCTAACAACAGTACTTCCCACCCTCTGCTTCTACCTCCAACCCAGCCGTTATTAACCACCACACAGCTAACAATAGTAATTCCCACCCTCTGCTTCTACCTCCAACCCAGCCGTTATTAACCACCACACAGCTAACAATAGTAATTCCCACCCTCTGCTTCTACCTCCAACCCAGCCGTTACTAACCACCACACAGCTAACAACAGTACTTCCCACCCTCTGCTTCTACCTCCAACCCAGCCGTTATTAACCACCACACAGCTAACAACAGTACTTCCCACCCTCTGCTTCTACCTCCAACCCAGCCGTTACTAACCACCACACAGCTAACAACAGTACTTCCCATGTAAAGCCCAGAGGGAATGCACTTCAACAAAATAACAAAAGAAGAGGGAAAAAGCAGTGATATTCTGATATACAGTAATCTCAGCAAATTGGATGCAGTTTATCACAGTGCCATCCATTTTGTCACGAAAGCCCCATATACTACCCACCATTGTGACCTGTAGGCTCTCGTTGGCTGGTCCTCGCTACATATTTGCTGCCAAACCCACTGGCTTCAGGTCATCTATAACTGTTTGCTAGGCAAAGCTCTGCCTTATCTCAGCTCACTGGTCACCATAGCAACACCCACCCATAGCACACGCTCCAGCAGGTATATTTCACTGGTCATCCCCAAAGCCAACACCCCCTTTAGCCGCCTTTCCTTCCAGTTCTCTGCTGCCTGTGACTGGAACGCATTGCAAAAATCACTGAAGCTGGAGACTTATATCTCCCTCACTAACTTCAAGCATCGGCTGTCAGAGCAGCTCACCGATCGCTGCAGCTGTACACAGCCCATCTGTAAATAGCCCATCCAACCAACTACCTACCTCATCCCCATATTTGCTTTTTGTTTTTTCTGCTCTTTTGCACACCAGTATTTCTACTTGCACATCCTCATCTGCACATCTATCACTCCAGTGTTAATTTGCTAAATTGTAATTACTTCGCTACTATGGCCTATTTATTGCCTTACCTCCTCATGCCATTTGCACACACTGTATAGACTTTTTGTTCTATTGTGTTATTGACCGTACGTTTGTTTATTCCATGTGTAACTCTGTGTTGTTGTTTGTGTCGCTGTTACAACTTCTAGGAGTAGTGGGTGTGGAGTCAGGCGCAGAGAGCAGAGGGTTAAGGACAACCGTATTTATTCCGGTGACAGAAAGGTCACGCCAAAACACCAGGCGCATACAATGACCGGCCCAAAAACAGGACACAAACAGTCCGGAGAAAATACAAAAATAACACATCCACAAAACGAAAAGAGAAACAAGCCCGCTCAAAAGCAGGTGGGCATAACCGGCTTAAATAGCCCTAACCAAACCAACGGGGATTGGTGGGAGCTAGTAGACCGGTGACGACGACCTCCGAGCACTGCCCGAACAGGAAGAGGAGCCACCTTCGGTGGAAGTCGTGACAGTTGCACTGCTTTGCTTTATCTTGGCCAGGTCGCAGTTGTAAATGAGAACTTGTTCTCAACCGGCCTACCTGGCTAAATAAAGGTGAAATAAATACAAAATGTCTCCCTCATAGAGAGCTGCCCCAGAGGAACTACAACATAACATCCTGGAGGATAGTGGAAAGAGCCTCTCCCGTTCTCTCTCTGTTTCTCCATTACCTGAGAGGCCACCATGCCTGGCAGCAGACTCTAATGATATTGTAATAGTCCACAGTGGACTAGCTCCCTTTGACATCGTTGATGTTAGGAGGGAAAAGAGCTTTTCTGTATACTGTATGTATGTTTATTCATTCAGGGTTTTGGCTCTTAATAACCAAAACCTAACATACATCAAATCATAGTTATGTTATTTATCTTCATCATTACTTTCTATCAGGTTAAAAGACTAAAGATGCATGACAGATCTCTGGCTTCTCCCTAGCTTTGGGTACCAGCAGTCTACTACAAGACATATGACTGGTAAAGAGTGTCCTCTATTGGTCAGCTATAGGAAAAGCATCTCATATGTTTGATGTGTGTGAAAAGGAATAGAGAAAAAGCATTCATATGATAACATTCATACCATGATCACTATGCAATAGTTTATGTAGGTATTGTTGTTGAACATTGACAGTGCTATGGTAGTTTGTCGTAAAATGACATAATTTACAAGCAACAACTGTACTTAATAACTGTAAGATGACCTTGATTTGTAAATCTCCCATCAGTCCAATGCCTGTGTTCATCATACACAGTACAATGACAAAGTCCCCCTCCAAGGTCGCCACATCTGTATCTGAGACAGAAAGCAGCTTTTTGACTGGAGGTTCAGTCTTCACTGGAGCTGACCTGGCCAGCCTAGAACAACCTCTTTCTAAGGAAAGAGACGCATGGAAGAAGCTAAACAGAGACATTAATGCTAGAGTCTGAGGTTACTTTACCAGTCGCTGCGGGTCTGTCTGTCTACACATTTCTGTTCTGTTTGATTCATCCTCTCCGCTCACGTACGTGAAACCTATCTATTTTCCACTGGGGGGGGTTAATGCATCTGGATTGGTTGTGAGACAGAGTTAGAGCTGTGTGTGTGTGTGTGTGTGTGTGTGTGTGTGTGTGTGTGTGTGTGTGTGTGTGTGTGTGTGTGTGTGTGTGTGTGTGTGTGTGTGTGTGTGTGTGTTTGTGTGTGTGTGTGTGTGTGTGTGTGTGTGTGTGTGTGTGTGTGTGTGTGTGTGTGTGTGTGTGTGTGTGTGTGTGTGTGTGTGTGTGTGTGTGTGTGTGAGGGGTGATAAAGGCCATAAATGAACTGAAGGGGTCGACTCAAAGCCTTACTAACACCGTGATGAAGTTGTGAATAAAAATATATACTGTACGTTTGCGTGTGAAAGCGTGTACGTGTTTGATTTTAATATTTTGTTATTATTATTTGTATTATTTTTATTATCCAATACATTGAGCCACAGCCTAGAACTGGATGCATGTGTGTAGCAGGCTAACCTGTATTATCCAGACAAACTGCAGGCCCAGAGCTTGGCTGTTTGTGCGTCTCTGCAGCAGGAGTGACAATATCAGGACCATGGCCGAACTCTCGGCCAAATTGATCATTGATAACGACCGAAATTAATGAATTTACTTTAGGAGAATGTCTTAATGAACATTGAGAGAATTAGCAAACCCCCCCACACACACACATGCCAAAAGGACCCATCAATCAAAGACACCAGCGCAACTCAAACACTCAACAGCAAATCTCATTAATTGACCGACCGGCTCGATTCGGTCTTACATAGCAATATTTGAAATGCTGTTCTTTACATTAAATAAAAGTAGAGACTAAGAGGTAGAAAATTCTATATCATACACTACAGTTGAGGAACAATGGGAAAGTAATTCTGCAGTGAAAGTAGATCAACTTGTAAGCGCACTTTTGAGAAAAAGTCCCTTGAATGTTTTGGTACACCTACTGGAGATGTCTTCTTTGTCTACACCTATTCAGCATCGTTCACACCCTCTTAAGCTTTATCCCCACCCAGCTTGTTAAGGATTCACATGTGAGGCCATGTACTAAACAACCAAAGATTTGAAGACTAAAGGCTGGTTTATTCTACAGGTGTGTTCGTAAATTCAATCTGGAGTGCCAGAGTGTGCTCAGAGTGCTCTCTGGCCATTCAGAGCATTCAGAGCGCACACTGCATGAGGAGTAGGGTTGATCTGAGCATTCTAACCTAACAACAACAGTCAAGCACCCAAGCTAACAAGCTAATGTTGGTTGGCTTGCTAGCTACTTCCAGACACAAATGAGGGAACAGCTCACTCTGACCATTTTACTTGCCTGAGCAGAGCTGGTTAGGCTGCCTTTATGTTATCCAGAGCATTGGTGACTGCAACTGTGGTGCTGGCAACAATTTATTTTATTTTTTTTGCCAACATTTACTGACACCGGCCAAATTCAAACGGAGTTGAGCATTCAGTAATTTGTCAGTTATTCTGCGCTCTGGCACACTCGTTTACCAGCTATGTCAGCTAGCTAACGTCCACCGTCTAGCACTGTAGAAACTATTACACTCAACTGAACGACTCGATTAGTGTAGTGTTAGCTAGCTACATAGTTGTCTTTGCTGTCTTCGTATCCAAGATAATTGTGTAGTTTAGAGTGTGTAGACTTAGAGTGATTATCTTAATTTACCGAGGTTAGCTAGCCAGCTATTTGTCGTCCTTAACGTAGGAGATACTGCTAGCTAGCTAGCCAACAGCTAGCCAACGTCTACCGAATAGAACTTCAACAACCCGGTTAAAATTCCGCTTCGCTCCACAGGTAGTATCACATTTTCATTTCTCTTCATTACAGTACAACGGTTTGATTTGTTTGATCGTAGCTAGCTAGCTACATAGCCGTCTTTGTATCTAAGACAATTGTGTAGTCTAGAGCGATTTTCTAGGTTAGCTAGCCAGCTATTGTCGTTCTTTTAACGTAACGTAACGTAATCAACACTGCTAGCTAGCCAGCTAGCCCCCGAATAGCAGCACTGTAGAAACTATTACACTCGACGGAACGACTTGATTAGTGTAGTGTCAACAACACAGCCACTGCCAGCTAGCCTACAAAGTCAACAACGCAGCCACTGCCAGCTAGCCTACTCCAGCAGTACTGTATCATTTCAATCATTTTAGTCAATAAGATTCTTGCTACGTAAGCTTAACTTTCTGAACATTCGAGACGTGTAGTCCACTTGTCATTCCAATCTCCTTTGCATTAGCGTAGCCTCTTCTGTAGCCTGTCAACTATGTGTCTATCTATCCCTGTTCTCTCCTCTCTGCACAGACCATACAAACGCTCCACACCGCATGGCCGCGGCCACCCTAATCTGGTGGTCCCAGCGCGCACGACCCACGTGGAGTTCCAGGTCTCCGGTAGCCTCTGGAACTGCCGATCTGCGGCCAACAAGGCAGAGTTCATCTCAGCCTATGCCTCCCCCAGTCCCTCGACTTCTTGGCACTGACGGAAACATGGATCACCACAGACAACACTGCTACTCCTACTGCTCTCTCTTCGTCCGCCCACGTGTTCTCGCACACCCCGAGAGCTTCTGGTCAGCGGGGTGGTGGCACCGGGATCCTCATCTCTCCCAAGTGGTCATTCTCTCTTTCTCCCCTTACCCATCTGTCTATCGCCTCCTTTGAATTCCATGCTGTCACAGTTACCAGCCCTTTCAAGCTTAACATCCTTATCATTTATCGCCCTCCAGGTTCCCTCGGAGAGTTCATCAATGAGCTTGATGCCTTGATAAGCTCCTTTCCTGAGGACGGCTCACCTCTCACTGTCCTGGGCGACTTTAACCTCCCCACGTCTACCTTTGACTCATTCCTCTCTGCCTCCTTCTTTCCACTCCTCTCCTCTTTTAACCTCACCCTCTCACCTTCCCCCCCTACTCACAAGGCAGGCAATACGCTCGACCTCATCTTTACTAGATGCTGTTCTTCCACTAACCTCATTGCAACTCCCCTCCAAGTCTCCGACCACTACCTTGTATCCTTTTCCCTCTCGCTCTCATCCAACACTTCCCACACTGCCCCTACTCGGATGGTATCGCGCCATCCCAACCTTCGCTCTCTCTCCCCCGCTACTCTCTCCTCTTCCATCCTATCATCTCTTCCCTCTGCTCATACCTTCTCCAACCTATCTCCTGATTCTGCCTCCTCAACCCTCCTCTCTTCCCTTTCTGCATCCTTTGACTCTCTATGTCCCCTATCCTCCAGGCCGGCTCGGTCCTCCCCTCCCGCTCCGTGGCTCGACGACTCATTGCGAGCTCACAGAACAGTGCTCCGGGCAGCCGAGCGGAAATGGAGGAAAACTCGCCTCCCTGCGGACCTGGCATCCTTTCACTCCCTCCTCTCTACATTTTCCTCCTCTGTCTCTGCTGCTAAAGCCACTTTCTACCACTCTAAATTCCAAGCATCTGCCTCTAACCCTAGGAAGCTCTTTGCCACCTTCTCCTCCCTCCTGAATCCTCCTCCCCCTCCCCCCTCCTCCCTCTCTGCAGATGACTTCGTCAACCATTTTGAAAAGAAGGTCGACGACATCCGATCCTCGTTTGCTAAGTCAAACGACACCGCTGGTTCTGCTCACACTGCCCTACCCTGTGCTCTGACCTCTTTCTCCCCTCTCTCTCCAGATGAAATCTCGCTTCTTGTGACGGCCGGCCTGCCCGCTTGACCCTATCCCCTCCTCTCTTCTCCAGACCATTTCCGGAGACCTTCTCCCTTACCTCACCTCGCTCATCAACTCATCCCTGACCGCTGGCTACGTCCCTTCCGTCTTCAAGAGAGCGAGAGTTGCACCCCTTCTGAAAAAACCTACACTCGATCCTTCCGATGTCAACAACTACAGACCAGTATCCCTTCTTTCTTTTCTCTCCAAAACTCTTGAACGTGCCGTCCTTGGCCAGCTCTCCCGCTATCTCTCTCAGAATGACCTTCTTGATCCAAATCAGTCAGGTTTCAAGACTAGTCATTCAACTGAGACTGCTCTTCTCTGTATCACGGAGGCGCTCCGCACTGCTAAAGCTAACTCTCTCTCCTCTGCTCCCATCCTTCTAGACCTATCGGCTGCCTTCGATACTGTGAACCATCAGATCCTCCTCTCCACTCTCTCCGAGTTGGGCATCTCCGGCGCGGCCCACGCTTGGATTGCGTCCTACCTGACAGGTCGCTCCTACCAGGTGGCGTGGCGAGAATCTGTCTCCTCGCCACGCGCTCTCACCACTGGTGTCCCCCAGGGCTCTGTTCTAGGCCCTCTCCTATTCTCGCTATACACCAAGTCACTTGGCTCTGTCATAACCTCACATGGTCTCTCCTATCATTGCTATGCAGACGACACACAATTAATCTTCTCCTTTCCCCCTTCTGATGACCAAGTGGCGAATCGCATCTCTGCATGTCTGGCAGACATATCAGTGTGGATGACGGATCACCACCCCAAGCTGAACCTCGGCAAGACGGAGCTGCTCTTCCTCCCGGGGAAGGACTGCCCGTTCCATGATCTCGCCATCACAGTTGACAACTCCATTGTGTCCTCCTCCCAGAGCGCTAAGAACCTTGGCGTGATCCTGGACAACACCCTGTCGTTCTCAACTAACATCAAGGCGGTGGCCCGTTCCTGTAGGTTCATGCTCTACAACATCCGCAGAGTACGACCCTGCCTCACACAGGAAGCGGCGCAGGTCCTAATCCAGGCACTTGTCATCTCCCGTCTGGATTACTGCAACTCGCTGTTGGCTGGGCTCCCTGCCTGTGCCATTAAACCCCTACAACTCATCCAGAACGCCGCAGCCCGTCTGGTGTTCAACCTTCCCAAGTTCTCTCACGTCACCCCGCTCCTCCGCTCTCTCCACTGGCTTCCAGTTGAAGCTCGCATCCGCTACAAGACCATGGTGCTTGCCTACGGAGCTGTGAGGGGAACGGCACCGCAGTACCTCCAGGCTCTGATCAGGCCCTACACCCAAACAAGGGCACTGCGTTCATCCACCTCTGGCCTGCTCGCCTCCCTACCACTGAGGAAGTACAGTTCCCGCTCAGCCCAGTCAAAACTGTTCGCTGCTCTGGCCCCCCAATGGTGGAACAAACTCCCTCACGACGCCAGGACAGCGGAGTCAATCACCACCTTCCGGAGACACCTGAAACCCCACCTCTTCAAGGAATACCTAGGATAGGATAAAGTAATCCTTCTCACCCCCCCCCTTAAATGATTTAGATGCACTATTGTAAAGTGGCTGTTCCACTGGATGTCAGAAGGTGAATTCACCAATTTGTAAGTCGCTCTGGATAAGAGCGTCTGCTAAATGACTTAAATGTAAATGTAAATGTAATGTCTATCGACAGTTGTCGCAGTGACATCATGAACGTTCTATTAAAATGGTTACTTTCATAGTGGGGTATTTTGTTTAGACATGTAGGTAGCTCGATAAACAATTAACCATAATCTCAAATCATAACATTACTATCATGCATGAATCTACAGCTAGCTAACATTATGCTATAACTAGCAATGCAAATGGCTCTGAGCTACAAATAATATTACTACACAGATCATACACATAATGTTAGCTAGCTAGCTAGCCAGTTAACATTAGCTAGCTAGCTAGCAGTACGCTTTAACTTGAAATTAAAATGACTTTCTGACCAAATTAGAAATGTGTAATTTCTGAAAATGTAGCTACCTAGACTATCTTACCCGTATACATGGAAGGACGCTTCTCCCGCTCTGTCACGGCTTCCATGGTTGCCTTAGTTTGAAGATATAATTCAGAGACAGGTGTTTTATACAACAGCGTGTCTCTTTTCGACTTTGTCTGCATATTTGCCATCAAATATGGCAATATGAGCAGCTAACCGATCGCTGCAGCTGTACATAGTCTATCGGTAAATAGCCCACCCAATTTACCTACCTCATCCCCATAGTGTTTATATTTATTTAGTTTTCTGTTCTTTTGCACACCAGTATCTCTACCTGTACATGACCATCTGATAATTTATCACTCCAGTGTTAATCTGCAATATTGTAATTATTCGCCTACCTCCTCATGCCTTTTGCACACAATGTATATAGACTCTCTTTTTTTCTTTTTTTTCTACTGTGTTATTGACTTGTTAATTGTTTACTCCATCTGTAACTCTGTGTTGTCTGTTCACACTGCTATGCTTTATCTTGGCCAGGTCGCAGTTGTAAATGAGAACTTGTTCTCAACTAGCCTTCCTGGTTTAATAAAGGTGAAATAAAAAAATATAAAAAAATATAAAAAATTAAAAAAAAATCTCCTTAGCTATCATAGTCTAATTCCACCGTTCATTTAACTGATTTCAAAACTCGTTCCTCCAGAAAGTGGAGAGCAACACCTTTGCAGTTCTACTACATGATATATATTTTTTAAAGCAGCATTAGAAAGGATTACCTACATATACTGACCAGCTCATGTTATAGGCGTGCTACATGGTAGACCAATCCAAATTCATTTTTCAGCATGTCTAGCCTACCCATTTTTTTCAGCCAATCATGGCTAGCGGGAAGGTTCCTGACTTTTTCTGTAGCTAAACAAACTAGGCTCGTAATTTAACAATTTATTTGTATTTACAGATTGCATACAAGTTTGTTATTAAGTCTAGTGGCACAGCGGGCTCCGAGTGGCGCAGCGGTCTAAGGTACTGCATCTCAGTGCTAAAGGCATCACTACAGACTACAGACCCTTGTTCGATCCCGGGCTCGTGATCGGGAGTCCCATAGGGCGGTGCACAATTGGCCCAGCGTCGTCCAGGTAGGGGAGGGTTTGGCCATGGTAGGCCATCAATGTAAAATAAAAATGTGTTCTTAACTGACTTGCCAGGTTAAATAAAGATTTGATAAAAAATAAAATAATAAGGCACATGAAAGTTTACATGTTCCAGAAGGCATTTCTGCTCAAAAAAACACATTTAGTGTCAAAAAAAAGTTTCCGTTCAAATGGCACTCCTCTGAAGTAGTGATGCCCGACATACAACTAGTTTGAGTAGCATATTGCTCAATGTGATGTTAAGCAGGCATTCATTACTCAAGGCATTAGGTGGTCACAGAATGTATCATAGTTTACAATACCTTCTAGATAGCTTAGTTAAGAAGAAGTTTGGATTGGATAAGCCAATACGGCAATAACAGAGGCAGACAAACACCTTTTTTTTACTAAATGCATGGATATCATGAATAAAGACGGAATCAGACAAACCAGTAATGGTTTGAGAACATTCCAAGATTTGAAATAAACATACATATTACCAGGCACCTCTTTCTTGCTATATTTAGTTAGGTCAGCTATGCCGGCCTATGGAGTCCCTTGGGAAACCTAACTACCAAACCATCCAATGAGGGGATTTATGGGCTGCTTAAATGGCTGATCTTTATAATATACAAACAACTTTTGGAAAGCTAATATTCTGAGCTAGCCATTAAAGTATGGTCCACAGATCTACGTGAATCTGAACATCCCTTTTACTGGAACAAAATAAGGAAAAATATAACCTTGGCATCCCGCAATGCAAACCATCAATTTATACATTTTAAGTTTGTTCACAGACGTTTTACAAGGAAATTAGCCCCAACTCCCAAATGTTTACGATGTCCCCTATGATGTGGGAGTGTCCTGCAGCCAAATTAATTTAGAGGTGTATGAATGTCAATATTCAATGTGTTACATCTGCTGTTACATAACGATGATAGCTCCTTGAATCTCTCAATCAATCAGAGACGATTACTTCTCGCAGGCAGGCAGCACTGACGCAAAAAAATATACAGTATATAGGTAATTTTCCAACTCTATTCCAGTTCACCAGTGTTTACAGTTACTATTGGGAGTTATAACATTAGAATTATTGACAGTGAGAATGAATGGTACTAGTCAAAGAACAATTGGACAAATATAAAGTTGTAAAGAATAATCTCAACTAAAGCACAACACACAAACAATCTATAAAATAAATGATTGGTCACATACACATATTTAGCAGATGTTATTGCAGGTGTAGTGAAAAGCCCAACACATACATAAAAACAATGTTTTAAAGATATATACAGTTGGAGTCGGAAGTTTACATACACTCCACAAATTCCTTGTAAACAAACCATAGTTTTGGCAAGTTGGTTAGAACATCTACTAACATCATCTAGTTATTTTTCCAACAATTGTTTACAGACAGGTTATTTCACATATCATTCACTGTATCACAATTCCAGTGGATCAGAAGTTTACACTAAGATGACTGTGCCTTTAAACAGGTTGGAACATTTCAGAAAATGATGTCATGGCTTCAGAAGCTTCTGATAGGCTAAATGACATAATTTGAGTCAATTGGATGTGTACCTGTGGATGTATTTCAAGGCCTACCTTCAAACTCAGTGCCTCTTTGCTTGACATCATGGGGAAATCAATATAAATCAGCTAAGACCTCAGAAAAAAAATTGGAGACCTCCACAAGTCTGTTTCATCCTTGGGAGCAATTTCCAATCTCCTGAAGGTACCACGGTCATCTGTACAAATAATAGTACGCAAGTATAAACACCATGGGACCACACAGCCGTCATACCACTCAGGAAGGAGAGGCATTCTGTACCCTTTTATTTTACTAGGCAAGTCAGTTAAGAACAAATTCTTATTTTCAATGACAGCCTAGGAACAGTGGGTTAACTGTTCAAGGGCAGAACAACAGCTCGGGATTTGAACTTGCAACCTTTTGGTTACTAGTCCAATGCTCTAACCACTAGGCTACCCTGCCGCCCCACCGTAGAGATGAATGTACTTTGGTGCAAAAAGTGAGAATAAATTCCAGAACAACAGCAAAGGATCTTGTGAAGATGCTGGAGGAAACAGGTACAAAAGTATCTATATCCACAGTAAAAAAAAAGTCCCATATAGACATAACCTGAAAGGCCACTCAGCAAGGAAGAAGCCACTGCTCAAAAAGAGCCATAAAAAAGCCAGACTACGGTTTGCAATTGCACATGGGGACAAAGATCAAACTTTTTGGAGAAATGCCCTCTGATCTGATGAAACAAAAATGGAACTGTTTGGCCATAATGACCATTGTTATATTTGGAGGAAAAAGGGGGAGGCTTGCAAGCCGAAGAACACCATTCCAACAGTGAAGCACGGGGGTGGCAGCATCATGTTGTGGTGGTGCTTTTCTGCAGGAGGGACTGGTGCACTTCACAAAATAGATGGCATCATGAGAGAGGAAAATTCTGTGGGTATATTGAAGCAACATCTCAGGACATCAGTCAGGAAGTTAAAGCTTGGTCTCAATTGACCCAAGTGAAACAATTTAAAGGCAATGCGACCAAATACTAATTGAGTGTATGTAATCCATTCAAATAATTTCATTTATGCTTTATTTTTTTATCATGATTGATCACTTTTATTTAAACAGGTTTGAGTCATTGACATGAACATTTATTAAAATATATTCAATTGTTTTTTTCACAGGAAAACCAAACAATGATGAAGCTAGTCAAGACGCTCTCTATTGTGCAACTGTAGAACGTTTAGAGGATCTGATGGCCCATGCCAAATCTTTACAACATCCCGCGGGGGAAGAGGCATTGTTGTGCCTTCTTCACAACTGTGTTGGTGTGTGGAACGTGATAATTATTAGTTATGTGGGCACAGACCATGGCCTATTTATTGCCTTACCTCTCTTATCCTACCTCATTTGCACATGCTGTATATAGATTTTTCTACTGTATTATTGATTGTATGTATGTTTATTCCATGTGTAACTCTGTGTTGTTGTATGTGTCGAACTGCTTTGCTTTATCTTGGCCATGTCGCAGTTGCAAATGAGAACTTGTTCTCAACTAGCCTTTAGCTATTTAGCTGATCTGGTAGGCTCACGTCACTGGGAAGCTCGCAGCTGGATTTCCCTTTGTAATTTGTGATAGTTTGCAAGCCCTGCCACATCCGACGAGCATCAGAACGGGCGCAGTAGGATTCGATCTTAGTCCTGTGTTGATGTTTTGACCGTTTGATGGGTCGTCTGAGGTCGTAGTGGGATTTCTTATAAGCGTCCGGATTAGTGTCCAGCTCCTTCAAAGTGGCAGGTCTAGCTTTAGCTCAGTGCGGATGTTGCCCGTAATCAATGGCTTCTGTTTGGGATATGTAGTACAGTCACTGTGAGGATGACGTTGTCGATGCACTAATTAATGAAGCCGGTGACTGATGTGGTAAACTCCTCAATGTTATCGGATGAACACCGGAACATATTCCAGTCTTTGCTCGTGATAAAGTCCTATAGCTTAGCATCCGCTTCATCTGACCACTCCCACTGGTCCTTCCTGTTTGAGTTCTTGCCTGTAAGCAGGAATTCTGAGGATATAGTTACAGTCAGATTTGCCCAATTGAGAGCGAGGGAGAGCTTTGAGCTTTGTCTCTATGTGTGCAGTAAAGGTGATCCATAGTTTTGTCGCCTCTATTTGCACAGGTGCCATGATGGAAAAAATTTGCTAAAATGGATTTCAGTTTCCCTGCATTAAAATCAATGGCCACTAGGAGCACTGCCTCTTGGTGTGCATTTTCTTGTTTCCTTATGGCCCTATACAGCTCGTTGAGAGTGGTCTTAGTACCAGCATCGGTTTGTGGTGGTAAATAGACAGCTACGAAAAATATAGATGAAAACTCTCTTGGTAAATAGTAGGTAAATCATGAGGTAATTCTAAATCAGGCGTAGCCTGCATGCAACGTTAAGCTTGACTATGTTGTTTGAGATCAATTGTTTCGTGCTGTTTTAACTAACAACGTTTTTAAATATCATGGAAAGAACAAATAGTTTAATAAAAAAAGAGCTGCTGTGTTTATATCTACTATTTAGGACGTACATATGGGTATTTGGACATGGCCACTCAGTGGCTCTGTCTCTGCCCTCAGAGCAACAGAGGCCAATGGTTTTCTCTCACTAGCATCGCTAAAACAACTCCATCCCCTTCAAAACTTAATCCCGCGAGAAATACAGACCCCCTTTAACGTGAAGTAGAGGGCTAAAGCACTTTGTGAGACTATTCAAGCTCGTGCCAGCTTCCTGTGTCTGGCTGTGAGGTGAATTCATCAAGACCTTCAAACACAGCTCTGGTGTGATCTTCACACACATACATAATGTATGTTTACCTTCCACACAGGAGGGCCTGGTTCTGGTTGTGCCAGCGACCTGGCCTGGAAAACAGGAGCACTTGACGGTCTGAGAACGCTCCTCAATCTTGTTCTTATTACAGCAGCGGTGGATGGCCACCACCTCACACGTCCCCTGCTTCACCTGGTAGGAGGCTGAGAGAGAGAGAGAGAGAGAGAGAGAGAGAGAGAGAGAGAGAGAGAGAGAGAGAGAGAGAGAGAGAGAGAGAGAGAGAGACACAGAGACACAGAGACACAGAGACACAGAGACACAGTGACAGAGACAGAGACAGAGACACAGAGACACAGTGACAGAGACCGAGACAGAGAGACAGAGAGAGAGAGAGACAGAGACACAGAGACAGAGAGACAGAGAGAGAGAGACAGAGAGAGACAGAGAGAGACAGAGAGACAGAGAGAGACAGAGAGAGTATTTCAATATTTTCACTTAAAAACAGACACTTCTATCAAAATACAATAATGGACAAAACCACCCATTGAGTATTCAGAGTTTTTACAATAGAAAAAAGCGGTTGAATTATTTACAGTTGTTTAAACACAAGGAATTATTCTAAAGAGGCAGACAGTTTCAATTTCAATATAAGAGTAACTGTAGTTATGCCGTCGGCACACAGGTCCTTTCTCAGCTCAACAGCATCATTAACATTAAAAGCCTGACCTTTCATTGTGTGCAGGGTTATCTTCTAAAGAAAATTCTACTAACGTTATTTAAATGAGGATATAATCAAACCAAAAGTTTTTCTTAGTCATAGTACAGTTTTTTAATGACTTTGTTGCAATGTTCACCAGTATGTGGTGCATTTTTCCAATTCTAAGCGCAAAATTGCTTGTGCATGAAAACTTACATTCTTAGCAAAAAAGGTGCTATCCAGAACCTAACATTGTTCTTCGGCTGTCCCCATAGGACAACCCTTTGAAGAACCCTTTTTGGTTCAATGTAGGACTCTTTCCACATTGTGTTCTACATGGAACAAAAAAGTGTTCTCTTTGGAACCAAAGAGGGCTCTCCTATGGGGAAGCCATAAGAGTGTAAGCATATTTTCAATTGACTAAGCACAAACAAATTCAAAAAGTAACTTGTTCACTGCAATAAAAATAGATCTTTCAATTTGGATACATGATCAATCTACTGTAAGTATCTTCTTTCAAAATGCAATATTGTAGTCAATATAGTCTACTTTTGATATGATTTTCTTGTCATTTGTTAACAATACAATTAACTATCACCTAATCAAACTACTAAAAACAGATAACTACTGAACCATTATGTAGTGCCGAGTCAATGTACAGTGAGGGAAGAAAATGCAAATAAATGTATAACATTTTTGACATGCGTTGTTCTGTATTTTATTGATGTTATTCTGTCTCTCACTGTTCAAATAAACCAACCATTAAATTTATAGACTGATCATTTCTTTGTCAGTGGGCAAAAATACAAAATCAGCAGGGGATCAAATACTTTTTTCCCCTCACTGTACATAGTTTGATAACTGCTGAACACTGTACATTTCTATATTTTTACTTCATAATTTTATGTTGAAGGGAAAACCAAATCATATATAGACGTGGCTGTAAATACTATGCCATCATTCTACATCATTATCAGCTACTAAGTGTAAAGAGTCACTCACTCTATGTGCTATAATTTGGAATGATATTGTAGTGTACAATGCACTGCTGAAATACCTGGGTTTATATGATATATTCCACTCATTATCGGAATTTCATTGATAAGCTGATGAATGTCAAGCAGAGAGACCGGCGATATTGTATCAGTTAACAAGTCACGTAGAAAAGGTGTTCTTTTACAATGTTGAGTGGGTCAGAAATGGCATACAACACCATGATATGTTTTCACAGTAGCCAACTGGTGTACAATACCCCTATTTCTGATGATTTGTCCTTGTATGTACTGTATAAGGATAACGAAACTGTAACATTTAAATATTTATCAACATGCTCACAACCTGCCATTGGTTACAAATGATTTTATAAAACTCTCCACATAATGAAGCCTAACAATTTTAGCCTTCTGTTTAACTCCCTGGATTTAATTATCGCATGGCCATTTCTTATTGATGAATATAACCTTTATCCGTTTAGATGTCTACCCTGATGTTTTGTGTGGTTTTACAGTAGCCCTTACACAATGTTTCAACACATTTGTGTGGTTTTACAGTAGTCCTTACACAATGTTTCAACACATTTGTGTGGTTTTACAGTAGTCTTTACACAATGTTTCAACACATTTGTGTGGTTTTACAGTAGTCTTTACACAATGTTTCAACACATTTGTGTGGTTTTACAGTAGTCCTTACACAATGTTTCAACACATTTGTGTGGTTTTACAGTAGTCTTTACACAATGTTTCAACACATTTGTGTGGTTTACAGTAGTCCTTATACAATTTTTCAACACATTTGTGTGGTTTTACAGTAGTCTTTACACAATGTTTCAACACATTTGTGTGGTTTTACAGTAGTCTTTACACAATGTTTCAACACATGTGTGTGGTTTTACAGTAGCCCTTACACAATGTCATAACACATTTGTGTGGTTTTACAGTAGTCCTTACACAATGTTTCAACACATTTGTGTGGTTTTACAGTAGTCCTTACACAATGTTTCAACACATTTGTGTGGTTTTACAGTAGCCCTTACACAATGTTTCAACACATTTGTGTGGTTTTACAGTAGCCCTTACACAATGTTTCAACACATTGTGTGGTTTTGGTTTACACAATGTGTCAACACATTGTGTGGTTTTAGCCCTTACACAATGTGTCAACACATTGTGTTTCTTACACAATGTTTCAACACATTGTGTGGTTTTACAGTAGTCCTTACACAATGTGTCAACACATTGTGTGGTTTTACAGTAGTCCTTACACAATGTGTCAACACATTTGTGTGGGAGTACGACAGAGGGAAATGTTTGAGTGTGGGATGCAAACTGTCTGTACATGTTCAATATGAATCCATTTACAGTATGTTACAACATTGGTAAAGTCAGATTTCCCACCACTTTGTTTAAAGTTCAAATCATTTCATGCTTAACCCTGAGTTGAATGAGCATAGTAACCTTCCTAACACACACACACAAACACACACATGCACACTCAATAGAAGGTTCTATTTCGACAGGCCATGGCCCCTCTCATCTTTCCTGATTTAAGGTTTGTTTGTTCTCTTCTCCAGAAAGCCCTCTCAATGATCCCTCGCTCTCAGAGGGCACTCCTCCGCCATCATCCCTCTGTTTTCATTTTCCTCAGTCCTCTGTCCCAATCTCCCCAGGGGCACAAGGAGCTGGCGGATTACACCTATAGATGCTTTCTCTCTCACACACACACACACACACACACACACACACACACACACACACACACACACACACACACACACACACACACACACACACACACACACACACACACACACACACACACAACACAAATGCACACCAACACACGCCATCCCATTTCTCACATCTATCTCAAACACAGAATTCCCTTCAAAAACGATCCCCTTGTTAGTGTGGCAACCTGTATCACAGTCTGCATACCAATGCCTGGGTAAAGAAGGGATAGCTAGTGCCCCATCTGAAAAACAATCTTGTTTTTTTTCAACCACGGGTAAAGTGGAGAGGGGGGGGGGGAGAGAGAGTGAGAGAGAGACAGAGAGAGACAGAGACAGAGAGAGATATTCAGGGAAGGCGGAGGCGGAAGGCTCTGTCACAGGCAGTAAGGAGAACAAAGAGCACGCTGCCTCCTGGTGGCATAATGAGGTCACAGGGGCAGAAGTTCTCTAAACACAGAGCAGCATCTCTCTCTCTCTGTCTGTCTCTCTCTTTCTGCCTGTCTGTCTGTCTGTCTCTCTCTCTCTCTCTCTCTCTCTCTCTCTCTCTCTCTCTCTCTCTGTGTGTGTCTCGCTCTCTCTCTCAATGTGTCTCTCTCAATTTCTCCATTCATTTTTCTCTCTACAGTATTTTCCTCATCCACTAATCTATACTGTATGAGTCTGGATCCGACTTAAAAGAAAAACATGTTTTAGGAAAGGAAAGTTGACTGTGTGATCTCTCTCACCATAGGCGACGTGAGTAAGACCTTTAAAATAGGTGAACATTCTCAAGGCCACGGCGCCAGATGGATTATCAGGATGCGTACTCAGAGCATGCACTAAACAGCTGGCAAGTGTATTCACTGACATTTCCAACCTCTCCCTGACCCAGTCTGTAATACATATATGTTTCAAGCAGACTACCACTGTCCCTGTGCCCAAGAATGCCAAGGTAACCTAAATTACTATCGCCTCGTAGCACTTACATCTGTAGCCATGAAATGCATTGAAAAACTGGTCCTGGCTCACATTAACACCATAATCCCAGACATCCTGCACCTTCTCCAATTCGCTTACCACCCCAACAGATCCAAGGATTACGCAATCTTTATTTCACTCCACACTGCCCTCTCCCACCTGGACAAAAGGAATACCTATGTGAGAATGCTGTTCATTGACTATAGCTCAGTGTTCAACACCATAGTCCCCTCCAATCCCATCGCTAAACTCAGGACCCTGGGACTGAACACCTCCCTCTGCAAGTGGATCCTGTACTTCCTGATGGGCCTCCCCCAGTTGGTGAAGGTAGGCAACAACACATCCACCACGCTGACCCTCAACACGTGGGCCCCTCAGGGGTGCGTGCTTAGTCCTCTCCTGTACTCTCTAATCAACAACTGCGGGGCCACCATGACTCCAACACCATCATTAAGTTTTCTGATGACAAAACGGTGGTTGGCCTGATCACTGACGATGATGAGACAGCCAATAGGGAGGAGGTCAGTGATCTGGCTGTGTGGGGCCAGGACAACAACCTCTCCCGCAACGTCAGTAAGATAAAGGAGCTGATCATCGACTACAGGAAATAGAGTGCCGAGCACGCCCAAATGCACATCGACGGGGCTGTAATGGAGAGGGTCGAGAGCTTCAAGTTCCTCGGTTTCCAAATCACTAAGGAATTATCATGTTCCACACACACCAACACAGTTGTGAAGAAGGCACAACCATGCCTCTTCCCCCTCAGGAGGCTCAAAAGGTTTGGCACGGGCCCTCAGATCCTCAAAAAGTTCTACAGCTGAAATATTGAGAGCCGCTTGACTGGCTGCATCACTGCTTGGTATGTCAACTGCTTGACATCCGACCACAAAGTGCTACAGAGGGTACCCCAAGCCATAATACTGCTAAATAGTTCGTCCGTGTAGCTATTTAGTATTTAATTATCTGCATTGACCATTTTTGCACAAACTCTTTCGACTCATCACATACATTGCTGCTACTGTTTATCATCTATGCTGTTGCCTGGTCACTTTATCCCTACCTGTATGTACATATCTAAATCAATTACCTCGTACGAATGCACATCCACTCGGTAATGGTACTGGTACCCCGTGTATATAGCCATTGTTACTCATTTATTCCTTGTGTTAACATTTTTCCCTCTACATTGTTGGGAAGGGCCCGTAACCACTGTTGTTTAAGAAGTATGTGACAAATAAAATATGATTTGATTTCAAGTACAGCATTCCATAATGTATTCATATCTTTGTATGAATCACTGCTGTAACCATGAAGCAATGTTTTGTCTTGACTGTCCTTGATCTGTAAAGATGATTCTGGGGCATTGGCTTGAGTCAGAGAAATAGAAACAGTATCTGAGAGCAGTGGATCTCATTTATTTATTTTACTAGGCAAGTCAGTTAAGAACAAATTATTATTTTCAATGACGGCCTAGGAACAGTGGGTTAACTGCCTGTTCAGGGGCAGAATGACAGATTTGTAACTTATCAACTCGGGGATATGAACTTGCAACCTTTCAGTTACTAGTCCAACACTCTAACCACTAGGCTACACTGCCGCCCCAGTGACTCAGTGCTCTTCTTAAACCGTCTTGTTCAGAATCGCAAAGTGGTATAATGGCAATCTTAATGTATTAAACCTCAGCTCAGGCTGAAATAAAAATGCATTTACATTCCTGTGACAACCAGACAAGTGTTTGCTGGGTGGCAAACTAAGCAGTGCTCCTTTGAACTGATGGAGCAGCCAGCCGACTGATGTATTCTGACAGACAGAATTGGGCAATTTCTGCCTTTCCCCTGTCAATAACTGACTAGCATGTCGGCTGCGAAAGGCCAGAAATTAGCTGTCTCTGCCTGAGGGAGCTCAGTCAATGTTGACGACAGACACAGACTGCACCCGCAGCTCAACAACAGCAGCATGAGCTACACCTAAACTAATTAAACAGTGGAGCTGATGAGGACCTGAATGAATCAAATCAGAAGGATTTAGAAAATGTCTCTATGTTTTCAGTAAACAGAATAAGTCTGAATATATTTACTCTGGTGAAATGGAATAATGTCACAAAATGTCTCCACGGCCTCACACATTTTTACGTTGTCTTCAACATAAAGTAACCCTTTTAGAGTAAATACTATTATCTCCCCCATTCACCCTGTCACCATCCACATCCTCCTCTTCCACACCTCTAACCCCTCTCTCTTCACCATCTCCCTTGTTTTCCACCTTCTACTGATTAATTCCCTCCTATCCCTGCACCCTTCTTCTCTCCACTTTCAACCCCCCTTCCATCTCCTCTCCCCCACCTCCCACCACACCCCACCTTTATATTCTGCACTCCCACCCCCTCCTCCTCTCCTCTCTCCTCCCCTCTCCTCCGATCTCCACCCCAACTCTCTCCTTTCTCCCACCTCACACCACACCCCACCATCATATCCTGCAATCCCACCCTCCTCCTCTCCTCTCCCCTCTCCTCGGCTGTGAACGCTCCTATCCGACACAGCCCATCAATCAGGCTGACATTATCTGTGTTTAACAGGCCCAAATCAGGCCCCGTCCACAGATTTATGCTAATCTAACAGGTTGTTTGTACGGCTGAGTGGTCCTGTGCAGGCACCTCATTTATACGCAAATCTATCCCCAATAAAACCCACCCACTGTGACCGCAAAGCAGTGTTTGTCAAGGAGGAAAACACACACTCTCTCACACACAGAGGATGCACTTCTAATTCGAACCCCACTCACACTGTCAAGTGTAGCTCGTCTGAAGCCCTTGTATCACAACTGGAGCAGCTACTTGGACACATTTACATGTGTTACAATAACATACATGTTGAACAAAGCCAAAGAGTTTGATACAGTATCAGCTCTCAGCTCCCTGAGCTCAAACATTATCTTTTACTATGGTAATTACCCAAGAGATATGCAATATTAGTCCCTTATAAGAGGGATATAACCATGTTTAGGGTGATTGTGGTGCATCTTCACTCAGCAGACACTCCAGTATTCGAGTGAGGTTCTGGTCTGCTGAGGGTGACTTTGCAGTGAGGTGTATATGTCTAGTTGTGGGCTCATTGACTTTGCAGTGAGGTGTATATGTCTAGTTGTGGGCTCATTGACTTTGCAGTGAGGTGTATATGTCTAGTTGTGGGCTCACTGACTTTGCAGTGAGGTGGTGTCTAGTTGTGGGCTCATGACTTTGCAGTGAGGTGTATATGTCTAGTTGTGGGCTCATTGACTTTGCAGTGAGGTGTATATGTCTAGTTGTGGGCTCATTGACTTTGCAGTGAGGTGTATATGTCTAGTTGTGTGCTCATTGACTTTGCAGTGAGGTGTATATGTCTAGTTGTGTGCTCATTGACTTTGCAGTGAGGTGTATATGTCTAGTTGTGGGCTCATTGACTTTGCAGTGAGGTGTATATGTCTAGTTGTGGGCTCACTGACTTTGCAGTGAGGTGTATATGTCTAGTTGTGGGCTCATTGACTTTGCAGTGAGGTGTATATGTCTAGTTGTGGGCTCATTGACTTTGCAGTGAGGTGTATATGTCTAGTTGTGGGCTCATTGACTTTGCAGTGAGGTGTATATGTCTAGTTGTGGGCTCATTGACTTTGCAGTGAGGTGTATATGTCTAGTTGTGGGCTCATTGACTTTGCAGTGAGGTGTATATGTCTAGTTGTGGGCTCATTGACTTTGCAGTGAGGTGTATATGTCTAGTTGTGGGCTCATTGACTTTGCAGTGAGGTGTATATGTCTAGTTGTGGGCTCATTGACTTTGATAAGGTGAGGCTAAAACTCAGGCTCACAGAGAAAAGAGGAGTGACACTCTAACCCACTCAGCAATAACATCCTCTCTCTCTCTGCCCAGAGTGAGGTGCATAATGATGTCAGGGGACAGTATAGCTGCCATACATGTCCTGTTTAAAGTGAAGATGACAAATTCAACCGTTTTCTCTCTTTTAAAAAGGTGAATGCCCAGAGAAATCATTAAGCAGCACCGGCAGGTGGGTGGATGTGTTGGCTTCTCTGTGTACCCTAACTTCCGGTCTAGCTTGTTCTTGATCAAAAGCTACTGTGGCAGGGCTAGGGCCCAAAAACAGCTAACACAACACAAATTGGTTTTCGGCATGAAAGACCTGTACCCTGCAGCCACCTATCTGTGATCTGTCTGTGTGCAGTACAAGAGTTTGTTTGACGGTATATAGAGGACTAAAAGTGTGTGTGCGTGTGCACTGCGTACAGATGTAGGATCTTAATTTGATCACGCTGTTGCAGGACATTTAAAACATGTAGATTATTTGAGGTTAAAAAGGCTTCTGGCTTTTTAATTTCCACTTTTAAATTTAAGATTTGATTTTCCCTTACGGAAAATGCATCAACCACTACAAAAAAGTTAATGAACTATAATCCACATAATAATTCATATTTCCTGTTGCTGCTGGATTATTTTCCTGCTGTAGAAAACTGGCTTAAATTAAGATCCCACATCTACATGGTCAGTGCATTGAACAAACAGAAGGCCCACGTACCACACAAGCACACAAGCAGATACTGTTATTGGGAGAGTGAGACCATTACTGTGAGAAAACAAAGACGTGGACTCGGAGTCGACTGTCTTTCATGGCCCTGCAAACATTGACAGGAAACAAGAAAAAAGCTGCTGTTATATGTTTCCTATCTATTCTCCCTGACAAACATCAGTCAAATCTTCCCTCCATGGTCATAGATTCAGTCTCTCCGTTCCTATTAGTGTAACTGTTTCCTGGTGAGCACTGTCAAAACGACAGAGTGCCATTGTTGATGACATTGAGTAAATGAGCCTGAGAGAGAGAGAAAACAGAGGTGCTTCCGTGAGGTAGGCTATTTCTTTTAACCTCCAGAGCCACCATGTGGCCACCAGTGATAGAGCAGGACATTGAACCAAAACAAACGGCACAGCAAAACTATAAATAACAGAACAGTAACACTAACTGAAAAACCGAGGAAAACTAATGTGTGGATCGTAACACCAGATCAATTATTTTCTATTTTATAAGTCCTTTCTGTATAACACACAGCATTCCAGCAAACAAGTCCTAAACTTCTCCCAATTAATAGAAAAGCTCTAATGAATCGCAGCAGTGTAGGAACTGAGTTGTCTGGCTGCTGTTGTCGGAGAAGGAAAGCAACGTGTGAAATCAGAGGGCAGAGGAGACCCCAGCTGACCTTCACAAAAGACTGGGACTGCAATTAGTGCTGTGCACACCCCACCACCGAAAACACCACCTCACCAGCGCCTGCCTCCGTTCCCTCTGTCATAAAGAAACTAATACCATCAGTCACCACCACAGGATGCTGGTGGCATTTCTGTGCCAGCTAAAGGTCACCTTGCACCCCAGGCAAAAACTTGAGGAAGGGAGAAAAAATGGTGAAGGATAATTAAGGAAATAGTCATAATTAAATGAGAAACAGAGACTCTGGGGGAAGTGGAGGTGGAGGGCATGCCTGGAGAGGTTTGACTCAGCACTACTGTCCCTTTGGCTTCCTGAAATATTTATGGGCTTGTGTTCGTCACTTTTTTGGCCACGAGGGGAACCATGGTAATGAATTATGCAAATCCCAACGCATTAGCTTGTGGGTGTCAATTAGTGTTGGGTGGCAAACGTGTTTTAGCCCTGGACAGGGTCTTCCTCTGAGGGGAGTGATAATGGAAACAGGGAGGGTGGGGTCAGTTGTGGGAGGAGAAGTTATGTATATTAGTATGCTTATTACTGAGACAGTTCTCACACTCTCCTACTAAGACAAGCAGCTCTTACATTAGTCTATATGTCTTACAGTAGCACTAAACCGTCTATGAGTCAAGCACAGGGAAATGGTGTAGGAATAACAGCCTACTAACCAGTCTATCTACCCCGAATGGATCTCACACATTTTGTGACAGTTGGCAGATGACTGAAAATGTTATATGCTGTGGGCTATGTTATCCAATGACGTGGTGCTTGCCTTCATGCCCCTGAAACAGGTCCTTCTAGATCCTATTGTGCTGTCATGGGGACAAATGAAGTGTCAATGAGGAGGTATGCTTAATGACAGACTCCAGGCACACATGTGGCCTCAATGAAAAACAAATGAACCTCGTGTGGGGTTTGGGTGGAGAGCAGGTCCTACTGTACCTGTCTGTCCCCGATGGTTACGACTGCCAGCGGACACCGGGCAACCGCAGAACATCACCACGGCGAAAAGGAGGGCCACTTGCAAAGGACACACTGAGCTCCCCCACAACTTCATCCTGAGATAGAAGGGGGGTCAAACAAATCCGTTTTTCCTCTGTTTTAAAGGAAAGAGAGGAGTGGGGACTTCAAAAAGGAGAGGACAATGAAATAGAACCAGTCTTACCTTCCTGTCCTCGCTGTCCTCCTTTCTGGTCAGTCTTGCTCTGAGTAGGATGCTCTATGGGATAGGGGTCACTGTCATGGCAAACACGTTCTCCACCTCTTCCTCTTTCTCCTCTCATACAGCACCGGCCCCTGGGAGTACAGATGGGGCAGTCAGAGGGAGAGTCCCCTAGTGGCTCCTATGTGTGTCCCAGCACCAGCCCCCCTCCCATGCTCCGGGCCCTGTCCCTTCCTGCTGTAGCGGGCTGTATGGGGGGCCCCGTGGTGATGGAGAGGAGATGTGAGGGCCAGGGTACTGTCACAGATTCATTGTTTACAGTGGGCTCACCTACCCCCAGGCTCTACGTGATCCCCTCTACATCACACACAGCTTCAGAGAGAGGAGTCCAGCAGAGAGGCAGGCAGAGAACTCAAACGCAACACACACACACTCACACCGAGAGAAACACACCAAACATGAACATACACACACACACACACAGAGAGAGAGAGTATCATACATAAGAAACACACTAAAGCACAGATAATCCCATACACAAACATTTAGTTCAAACAAGCCAAAAAACACACACACACACACACACACACACACAGAGAGAGAGAGAGAAACACCCCAAACATGAACATATACACACACACACACACACACAGAGAGAGAGTATCATACATGGGAAACACACGAAAGCACAGATAATCTCATACACAAACATTCAGTTCAAACAAGCCAACACACACACACACACACACACACACACACACACACACACACACACACACACACACACACACACACACACACACACACACACACACACACACACACACACACACACACACACACATACGCACACAAACACTGTTTGTTGGGTACATTCAGATGGCACTGGAGACTGCAGGAGACTCTGACATGTCTGTATCTGTACACACACACACATATACACACACACACCAGTGTTTCAGCACCCCAGTGAACGAGTGTGTCAATATCTGTGATACGGACCTCTTACAGAGCCAGCAGGCCCAGTGTTGGCAGTCTGTTCTTAAACCTAAGTACCCTTACAACAGATGAACTATCAACTTTTCTCTCATGTTTTACTGGATTATTTCAATTCATTAGTATGGTTTTATTCACCTGGGAATATTGTACATGTTAGGTAGCGGAGTATTCAGTCCCTGAAATGATCTCCCCTCCTGTGAGTCGTTGAGTGTGATGCTTCTGCCCCCTGGTGGTGTAATTTGAGACCTTCTCTGAGGTAGAATAAAACCAGACAATAAATCACTCTTCTGCTAGTGCAAGTAGTTAGAGATAAGATCAGAGACAAACCACTGATAACACAGGTCACCAAAGAGAGAGAAGATGTGGCAGAGTGTGAGACAGGGGGAGGGATAGACAAGTGGGAGAAAATCTGGATAGAGGTGGGGGGGAGAGAGAGAGAGAGAGAGAGAGAGAGAGAGAGAGAGAGAGAGAGAGAGAGAGAGAGAGAGAGAGAGAGAGAGAGAGAGAGAGAGAGAAAAAAGGAGGGAGAGAGAGAGAGAGAGAGAGAGACAGAGAGAGGACAGATTTTAGGTAAGCAGGGATGAGAAAAAAAACAGATGAGAGGGTAGGAGTAAAGATACAGGTGGAAAGAAAGCCAGGAGAAGAGAGAGGGGAAGGGAGGAGGAGAGAATAAGAGTACACGGATGAAGGACAGGGAAAGAGTAAGGTTAAACATCGGGGGAGGGGAGGTGAGAGAGCAAATGAGAGGTGGAGAGATCAGTCACCTGGGAATGACAGGATTATTGTACAGCTGTGGCTCTGAGTCTGAGTGTGTTGGAATCAGGGACAGTATGTGCTCTACAGAGTTTATGTAAGCATCCTATGTATAGAGAATACATGTTGTGGAAAGTAAACCAAAATATATATATTTTTAGTATAAACATGGGTATTTTTTATTCTTCTATGTGCGTGTCCTCAGATACGAGTGTCCTTGTACGTGCGTGTCCTTGTATATGTCTGTCCTCGTATACGTGTGTCCTCGTATACTAGTGACCTCGTATGCGCGTGTTCTCGTATGCGCATGTCCTCGTATGCGCATGTTCTCGTATGTGCGTGTCCTCGTATGCACGTGTCCTCGTATGCGCGTGTCCTCGTATGCGCGTGTCCTCGTATGCGCGTGTCTTCGTATGCGCGTGTTCTCGTATGCGCGTGTCCTCGTATGCGCGTGTCATCGTATGCGCGTGTCCTCATATGCACGTGTTCTCGTATGCGCGTGTCCTCATATGCGGGTGTTCTCCTATGCGCGTGTTCTCGTATGCGCGTGTCCTCATATATGCGTGTCCTCGTATGCGCGTGTCCTCATATACGCATGTCCTCGTATGCGCGTGTCCTCGTATGCGAGTGTCCTCTTATGCGTGTCCTTGTATACGCGTGTCCTCGTATACACGTGTCCTCTTATGCGTATCCTTGTATATGGTGTCCTCATATATGCGTGTCCTCGTATACGCGTGTCTTTTTATGCATGTGTCCTCATATGCGTGTGTCCTTGTATGTGTGTGTCCTTTAATGTGTGTGTCCTTGTATCTGTGTGTCCTTGTATGTGTGTGTCCTTGTATCTGTGTGTCCTTGTATGTGTGTGTCCTTGTATGTGTTTGTCCTTGTATGTGTGTGTCCTTATATCTGTGTGTCCTTTTATCTGTGTGTCCTCATATGTGTGTGTGTCCTTGTATGTGTGTGTCCTTGTATCTGTGTGTCATTGTATGTGTGTGTCCTTGTATCTGTGTGTCCTTGTATGTGTGTGTCCTTGATTCTGTGTGTCCTTGTATGTGTGTGTCCTTGTATCTGTGTGTCCTTGTATGTGTGTGTCCTTTTATCTGTGTGTCCTTGTATCTGTGTGTCCTTGTATCTGTGTGTCCTTGTATCTGTGTGTCCTTGTATCTGTGTGTCCTTGTATCTGTGTGTCCTTGTATGTGTGTGTCCTTTTATCTCTGTGTCCTTGTATGTGTGTGTCCTTGTATGTGTGTGTCCTTGTATCTATGTGTCCTCATATGTGTGTGTCCTTGTATCTGTGTGTCCTTGTATGTGTGTGTCCTTGTATGTGTGTGTCCTTGTATCTGTGTGTCCTCATATGTGTGTCCTTGTATCTGTGTGTCCTTGTATGTGTGTGTCCTTGTATCTGTGTGTCCTCATATGTGTGTCCTTGTATCTGTGTGTCCTTGTATGTGTGTGTCCTTGTATGTGTGTATCCTTGTATCTGTGTGTCCTTCTATGTGTGTCCTTGTATCTGTGTGTCCGTTTATGTGTGTGTCCTTTTATCTGTGTGTCCTTGTATGTGTGTGTCCTTTTATCTGTGTGTCCTTTTATGTGTGTCCTTTTATCTGTGTGTCCTTTTATCTGTTTGTCCTTGTATGTGTGCGTCCTTTTATCTGTGTGTCCTTGTATGTGTGTGTCCTTGTATGTGTGTGTCCTTGTATCTGTGTGTCCTCATATGTGTGTCCTTGTATCTGTGTGTCCTTGTATGTGTGTGTCCTTGTATCTGTGTGTCCTCATATGTGTGTGTCCTTGTATCTGTGTGTCCTTGTATGTGTGTGTCCTTGTATGTGTGTATCCTTGTATCTGTGTGTCCTTCTATGTGTGTCCTTGTATCTGTGTGTCCGTTTATGTGTGTGTCCTTTTATCTGTGTGTCCTTGTATGTGTGTGTCCTTTTATCTGTGTGTCCTTTTATGTGTGTCCTTTTATCTGTGTGTCCTTTTATCTGTTTGTCCTTGTATGTGTGCGTCCTTTTATCTGTGTGTCCTTGTATGTGTGTGTCCTTGTATGTGTGTGTCCTTGTATCTGTGTGTCCTTGTATGTGTGTGTCCTTTTATCTGTGTGTCATTTTATCTGTGTGTCCTTGTATGTGTGTGTCCTTGTATCTGTGTGTCCTTGTATCTGTGTGTCCTTGTATCTGTGTGTCCTTTTATCTGTTTGTCCTTGTATGTGTGTGTCCTTTTATCTGTGTGTCCTTGTATGTGTGTGTCCTTGTATGTGTGTGTCCTTGTATCTGTGTGTCCTTGTATGTGTGTGTCCTTTTATCTGTGTGTCATTTTATCTGTGTGTCCTTGTATGTGTGTGTCCTTGTATCTGTGTGTCCTTGTATCTGTGTGTCCTTTTATCTGTGTGTCCTTGTATGTGTGTGTCCTTGTATCTGTGTGTCCTTTTATCTGTGTGTCCTTGTATCTGTGTGTCCTTGTATCTGTGTGTCTTTGTATGTGTGTGTCCTTGTATCTGTGTGTCCTCGTATGTGTGTGTCCTTGTATCTGTGTGTCCTTGTATCTGTGTGTCCTTTTATCTGTGTGTCCTTGTATGTGTGTGTCCTTGTATCTGTGTGTCCTTTTATCTGTGTGTCCTTGTATCTGTGTGTCCTTGTATCTGTGTGTCTTTGTATGTGTGTGTCCTTGTATGCGTGTACATGATAATTATGTGTGTATCTCCATGTACAGGACAGTGTTTGAGTGTGTAAGTGTGTGCATGTGTTAGAGATGTGTGAGTGTGTGCTAGGTGTATATGTAGTTTGTGAGAAGTGATTACGCATGCTGCACCACAGCACAGTAGCACATTTCCTATTCTCTTTCTAAAGGCAGGACCACGGTGTGCATTTTTATCAGCTTACTTCTCTGACACGTTCATTAAATGAGCACAATGCTGTGTGTGTATGTGCTCTGCATTGTCCCTTTCTCCAGATGCCCCTCATTCTCCTCAGGACTACGGGGACAATGAGTACTGTCAGACACACTGACATCATCACTCTGCTGTCTCTTATAACACTCAATGTTCACCCTCTCAACAAACACATAGACATACACACACACAGTTTGAACTGTACAAACACAAACGTGTGAGAATTCACATCTAAAATGCATCCATCAGCACAAACACAGACGTACATACGCACACACACAAACACACGCACGTACGCACACACACACACACACTAAGACAGATACACACACAAACATACACACTAGATGTTCTGGGGCAGATGCGGCAGCAATAGCATAGGTGTGTGTGGGTCTAAGCTGCTGCATGCGTCAGCTGTTGAGGAATGTTAGGTTTGGCAGTGCATTAGTGAACAGTCCTAACGCAAAACAGGAACACAAACACACAGGAACACACAGGAACACACACACATTCATACACACAGCAGAGTTCACGATTATCTGAAGAGGGATCAGCTCTCTTTATCACTCTCTCTTTGTCTGTTTCTCGGTCTGTTTCTCTTTCTCTCTCTTTATCACTCTCTCTCTGTCTGTTTCTCTGTCTGTTTCTCTTTCTCTCTCTTTATCACTCTCTCTCTCCCTTTTTCTCTGTCTGTTTCTCTTTCTCTCTGTTTATCCCTCTTTCTCTCCCTCTTTCTCTGTCTTTCTCGGTCTGTTTCTCTTTCTCTCTCTTTATCACTCTCTCTCTGTCTGTTTCTCTGTCTGTTTCTCTTTCTCTCTCTTTATCACTCTCTCTCTGTCTGTTTCTCTGTCTGTTTCTCTTTCTCTCTCTTTATCACTCTCTCTCTGTCTGTTTCTCTGTCTGTTTCTCTTTCTCTCTTTATCTCTGTCTGTTTCTCTGTCTGTTTCTCTTTCTCTCTCTTTATCACTCTCTCTCTGTCTGTTTCTCTGTCTGTTTCTCTTTCTCTCTCTTTATCACTCTCTCTCTGTCTGTTTCTCTGTCTGTCTCTTTCTCTCTCTTTATCACTCTCTCTCTGTCTGTTTCTCTGTCTGTCTCTTTCTCTCTCTTTATCACTCTCTCTCTGTCTGTTTCTCTGTCTGTTTCTCTTTCTCTCTCTTTATCACTCTCTCTCTGTCTATTTCTCTGTCTGTTTCTCTTTCTCTCTGTTTATCCCTCTTTCTCTCCCTCTTTCTCTGTCTTTCTCGGTCTGTTTCTCTTTCTCTCTCTTTATCACTCTCTCTCTGTCTGTTTCTCTGTCTGTTTCTCTTTCTCTCTCTTTATCACTCTCTCTCTGTCTGTTTCTCTGTCTGTTTCTCTTTCTCTCTCTTTATCACTCTCTCTCTGTCTGTTTCTCTGTCTGTTTCTCTTTCTCTCTCTTTATCACTCTCTCTCTGTCTGTTTCTCGGTCTGTTTCTCTTTCTCTTCTCTCTCTGTCTGTTTCTCTGTCTGTTTCTCTTTCTCTCTCTTTATCACTCTCTCTCTCCCTTTTTCTCTGTCTGTTTCTCTTTCTCTCTGTTTATCCCTCTTTCTCTCCCTCTTTCTCTGTCTTTCTCTGTCTGTTTCTCTTTCTCTCACTTTATCCCTCTTTCTCTCCCTGTTTCTCTGTCTTTCTCTGTCTGTTTCTCTTTCTCTCACTTTATCCCTCTTTCTCTCCCTGTTTCTCTGTCTTTCTCTGTCTGTTTCTCTTTCTCTCTGTGTATCCCTCTCTCTCCCTCTTTCTCTGTCTGTTTCTCTTTCTCTCACTTTATCCATATCCCTGTCTGTTTCTCCTTCTCTCACTTTATCCCTCTCCTCTCTCCCTCTTTCTCTGTCTGTTTCTCCTTCTCTCACTTTATCCCTCTCTCTCCCTCTTTCTGTTTCTCTTTCTCTCACTTTATCACTCTCTCTCTCCCTCTTTCTCTGTCTGTTTCTCTCACTTTATCACTATCTCTCTCCCTCTTTCTCTGTCTGTTTCTCTTTATCACTCTCTCTCTCCCTCTTTCTCTCCCTGTTTCTCTGTCTTTCTCTGTCTGTTTCTCTTTCTCTCTGTTTATCCCTCTCTCTCTCCCTCTTTCTCAGCCTGTGTCTCTCTCTTTATCACTCTCTCTCTCCCTCTCTCCCTCTTTCCCTGTCTGTTTCTCTTTCTCTCTGTTCACCTTCTCTGTCTCTCCATCTTTCTTTTCACATCTCTCTCGCTGTCTCTCTCTCTCTCTCCTCTTGGGCTGAAGGTGGGATTGTGTTGATTTGCATTGGCTTATGTAGTAATGCGTTGGCTTATGCAGTAATCTCACAGGCGTGACACAGGGGCCTCATTGACATGCAGTGAAATCCCACCTCTGTTAGAAATATATCTGTTTGCCCTATATCCAAAGCCCATCACCTGTCAGCACTCCCTGAACACACGAAAACGGCACAAGGCACACACATGCACACAGGCACATCACACCCAAGGAACACACTTGAATGACAAATACTGCACCGAGAACAAGATATTACATCACTTGAATGACAAATACTGCACTACCCCGTAATGTTTTGTACACTCAGTGTAAAACCTATCCTGGGGGCTGTTTGGCTTGGCAGTGGCACTACTCCCTCTAGATGGAGAGAGAAGACTACTACCATCCACCGGGCACAGACGTCACTTCAACGTCTATTCCATGTTGGCTCAACATCATTTAATTGAAATTATGTGGAAACAACGTTGATTCAACCAGTGTTTTCCCAGTGGGCAAAGGATTCAACTAAACATGAACACTGTACATGGACAACGTCTCCTCCCAGATCTATCCTGAAAGGCTTGTATAGAAGCAGCTGGGGCAAGGTTGTTGTTTCTCTGAACATGAAGCGTCAAATGTCACCTGTCCATTGGCACATACATGGTAGTTGTTGTTGTTGTTGTTGTAAAAGAGAATATCCATCAACAACATTCACAGTCACATAAAGGTTAATAAACACATCAGTCCATAGTCTCCGTATTCTTCAATAAATGCTCTAAGACTAAGTTGTCCAGAAACATATCAGTGTTGGCTTTAGGATACTGGACACTAAACAGACAAAACCATATCTGTGTGAAACAACTGGTGTCTGTCTCCACGGCCTGAGAAATAAGGAAAATGAAGAGCACAGAGAAAGCCTGATATAGACTTCTTAAAAGCGTTTCACATTTCCACAGATGTGCACAATATTACAATTATGGTGGGGCAAAGCAGCGAGATTCCATGTCCTGTGCATTTATCTGGCTGAGAGCCCATTACAACACGCTGTTCTGTTCCTTTTCCTCAAGGATTGCAGAAAATGTCCAGCCCAGCCACCACTCTGGACAACAGGTATTTATGAACCATGACCTCCCTCTTTCTCTGTCTCACACAATCTCTCTCCACACCCAGACATTCACTCCTCACTCAGTCTCTCTACTCACTCAGTCTCTCTATCCTCACTCAGTCTCCCTCTCCTCGCTCAGTCTCTCTCTCCTCGCTCAGTCTCTCTCTCCTCACTCAGTCTCTCTCCTCACTCAGTCTCCCTCTTCCCGCTCAGACTATCTCCACGCTCAGTCTCTCTCCTCTCAAAGTCTCTCTCCTCATTCAGTCTCTCTCCTCACTCAGTCTCTCTCTCCTCACTCAGTCTTCTCACTCCTCACTCAGTCTGTCTCTCCTCACTCAGTCTCTCTTTCCTCACCCAGACATTCACTCCTCAATCAGTCTCTCACTCCTCACTCAGTCTCTCTCCTCTCAAAGTCTCTCTCCTCACTCAGTCTCTCTCCTCACTCAGTCTCTCTCCTCACTCAGTCTCTCTCTCCTCGCTCAGTCTCTCTCCTCGCTCAGTCTCTCTCCTCACTCAGTCTCCTCTCCTCACTCAGTCTCTCTCCTCACTCAGTCTCTCTCTCCTCGCTCAGTCTCTCTCTCTCATCGCTCCTCACTCAGTCTCTCTCCTCACTCAGTCTCTCTCTCCTCACTCAGTCTCTCTCTCCTCACTCAGTCTCTCTCTCCTCACTCAGTCTCTCTCCCCGCTCAGTCTCTCTCCACACTCAGTTCCTCTCCTCACTCAGTCTCTCTCCTCACTCAGTCTCTCTCCACACTCAGTTCCTCTCCTCACTCAGTCTCTCTCTCCTCACTCAGTCTCTCTCTCCTCGCTCAGTCTCTCTCTCCTCGCTCAGTCTCTCTCCTCACTCAGTCTCTCTCTTCACTCAGTCTCTCTCTCCTCACCCAGTCTCTCTCTCCTCACTCAGTCTCTCTCTCCTCGCTCAGTCTCTCTCTCATCACTCAGTCTCTCTCTCCTCGCTCAGTCTCTCTCTCCTCGCTCAGTCTCTCTCCTCACTCAGTCTTTCTCCTCACTCAGTCTTCTCACTCCTCACTCAGTCTGTCTCTCCTCACTCAGTCTCTCTTTCCTCACCCAGACATTCACTCCTCAATCAGTCTCTCACTCCTCACTCAGTCTCTCTCCTCTCAAAGTCTCTCTCCTCACTCAGTCTCTCTCCTCACTCAGTCTCTCTCCTCAAACAGTCTCTCTCCTCACTCAGTCTCTCTCCTCACTCAGTCTCTCTCCTCACTCAGTCTCTCTCCACACTCAGTTCCTCTCCTCACTCAGTCTCTCTCTCCTCACTCAGTCTCTCTCCTCACTCAGTCTCTCTCTTCACTCAGTCTCTCTCTCCTCACTCAGTCTCTTCTCCTCGCTCAGTCTCTCTCTCCTCGCTCAGTCTCTCTCCTCACTCAGTCTCTCTCTCCTCACTCAGTCTCTCTCCTCACTCAGTCTCTCTCTCCTCACTCAGTCTCTCTCTCCTCACTCAGTCTCTTTCTCCTCGCTCAGTCTCTCTCTCATCACTCAGTCTCTCTCTCCTCGCTCAGTATCTCTCTCCTCGCTCAGTCTCTCTCCTCACTCAGTCTCTCTCTTCACTCAGTCTCTCTCCTCGCTCAGTCTCTCTCTCCTCGCTCAGTCTCTCTCCTCACTCAGTCTCTCTCTCCTCACTCAGTCTCTCTCTCCTCACTCAGTCTCTTTCTCCTCGCTCAGTCTCTCTCTCATCACTCAGTCTCTCTCTCCTCGCTCAGTATCTCTCTCCTCGCTCAGTCTCTCTCCTCACTCAGTCTCTCTCTTCACTCAGTCTCTCTCTCCTCACTCAGTCTCTCTCTCCTCACTCAGTCTCTCTCCTCACTCAGTCTCTCTCTCACTCAGTCTCTCTCTCCTCACTCAGTCTCTCTCTCCTCACTCAGTCTCTCTCCTCACTCAGTCTCTCTCTCCTCGCTCAGTCTCTCTCCTCACTCAGTCTCTCTCCTCACTCAGTCTCTCTCCTCACTCAGTCTCTCTCTCCTCACTCAGTCTCTCTCTCCTCACTCAGTCTCTCTCTCCTCGCTCAGTCTCTCTCTCATCACTCAGTCTCTCTCCTCACTCAGTCTCTCTCCTCACTCAGTCTCTCTCTCCTCACTCAGTCTCTCTCTCATCACTCAGTCTCTCTAGCCTCACTCAGTCTCTCTCTCCTCACTCAGTCTCTCTCTCCTCACTCAGTCTCTCTCTCCTCACTCAGTCTCTCTCCTCACTCAGTCTCTCTCTCCTCACTCAGTCTCTCTCTACTCACTCAGTCTCTCTCTCCTCATTCAGTTTCTCTCTCCTCGCTAAGTCTCTCTCTCCTCACTCAGTCTCTCTTCCTCACTCAGTCTCTCTCCTCACTCAGTCTCTCTCTCCTCACTCAGTCTCTCTCCTCACTCAGTCTCTCTCTCCTCACTCATTCTATCTCTCCTCACTCAGTCTCTCTCAACTCGCTCAGACTCTCTCTCCTCGCTCAGTCTCTCTCTCCTCAATCAGTCTCTCTCAACTCGCTCAGTCTCTCTCTCCTCGCTCTGTCTCTCTCTCCCTGCTCAGTCTCTCTTCTCACTCAGTCTCTCGCCTCACTCACTCAGTCTCTCAATCCTCACTCAGTCTCTATCTCCTCACTCAGTTTCTCTCCTCACTCAGTCTCTCTCCTCACTCAGTCTCTCTCCTCACTCAGTCTCTCTCTCCTCACTCAGTCTCTCTCCTCACTCAGTCTCTCTCCTCACTCAGTCTCTCTCCTCACTCAGTCTCTCTCCTCACTCAGTCTCTCTCCTCACTCATTCTCTCTCTCCTCACTCAGTCTCTCTCCTCACTCAGTCTCTCTCCTCACTCAGTCTCTCTCCTCACTCAGTCTCTCTCTCCTCACTCAGTCTCTCTCTCCTCACTCAGTCTCTCTCCTCACTCAGTCTCTCTCTCCTCACTCAGTCTCTCTCTCCTCACTCAGTCTCTCTCCTCACTCAGTCTCTCTCTCCTCACTCAGTCTCTCTCTCCTCACTCAGTCTCTCTCCTCACTCAGTCTCTCTCTTCACTCAGTCTCTCTCTCCTCACTCAGTCTCTCTCCTCACTTAGTTTCTCTCTCCTCAGTCAGTTTCTCTCCTCACTCAGTCTCTCTCCTCACTCAGTCTCTCTCTCCTCACTCAGTCTCTCTCCTCACTCAGTTTCTCTCCTCACTCAGTCTCTCTCTCCTCACTCAGTCTCTCTCCTCACTCAGTCTCTCTCTCCTCACTCAGTCTCTCTCTCCTCACTCAGTCTCTCTCTCCTCACTCAGTCTCTCTCTCCTCACTCAGTCTCTCTCTCCTCACTCAGTCTCTCTCCTCACTCAGTCTCTCTCTCCTCACTCAGTCTCTCTCCTCACTCAGTCTCTCTCTCCTCACTCAGTCTCTCTCTCCTCACTCAGTCTCTCTCCTCACTCAGTCTCTCTCCCTCACTCAGTCTCTCTCTCCTCACTCAGTCTCTCTCCTCACTCAGTCTCTCTCCTCACTCAGTCTCTCTCTCCTCACTCAGTCTCTTTCTCCTCACTCAGTCTCTCTCCTCACTCAGTCTCTCTCTTCACTCAGTCTCTCTCTCCTCACTCAGTCTCTCTCCTCACTCAGTCTCTCTCTCCTCAGTCAGTTTCTCTCCTCACTCAGTCTCTCTCCTCACTCAGTCTCTCTCTCCTCACTCAGTCTCTCTCCTCACTCAGTCTCTCTCTCCTCACTCAGTCTCTCTCCTCACTCAGTCTCTCTCCTCACTCAGTCTCTCCTCCTCACTCAGTCTCTCTCCTCACTCAGTCTCTCTCTCCTCACTCAGTCTCTCTCTCCTCACTCAGTCTCTCTCTCCTCACTCAGTCTCTCTCCTCACTCAGTCTCTCTCCTCACTCAGTCTCTCTCCTCACTCAGTCTCTCTCTCCTCACTCAGTCTCTCTCTCCTCACTCAGTCTCTCTCTCCTCACTCAGTCTCTCTCTCCTCGCTCAGTCTCTATTTCCTCACTCAGTTTCTCTCCTCACTCAGTCTCTCTCTCCTCACTCAGTCTCTCTCTCCTCACTCAGTCTCTCTCCTCACTCAGTCTCTCAGAACTCAATCTCACTCCTCACTCAGTCTCTCTCTCCTCACTCAGTCTCTCTCCTCACTCACTCTCTCTCTCCTCACTCAGTCTCTCTCTCTCCTCACTCAGTCTCTCTCTCACTCAGTCTCTCTCTCCTCACTCAGTCTCTCTCCTCACTCAGTCTCTCTCTCCTCACTCAGTCTCTCTCTCCTCACTCAGTCTCTCTCTCCTCACTCAGTCTCTCTCCTCACTCAGTCTCTCTCCTCACTCAGTCTCTCTCTCCTCACTCAGTCTCTCTCCTCACTCAGTCTCTCTCTCCTCACTCAGTCTCTCTCTCCTCACTCAGTCTCTCTCCTCACTCAGTCTCTCTCCTCACTCAGTCTCTCTCCTCACTCAGTCTCTCTCCTCACTCAGTCTCTCTCCTCACTCAGTCTCTCTCCTCACTCAGTCTCTCTCTCCTCACTCAGTCTCTCTCTCCTCACTCAGTCTCTCTCTCCTCACTCAGTCTCTCTCTCCTCACTCAGTCTCTCTCCTCACTCAGTCTCTCTCTCCTCACTCAGTCTCTCTCCTCACTCAGTCTCTCTCCTCACTGTCTCCCTACACCACTCAGTCTCTCTCCTCACTCAGTCTCTAACTCCTCACTCAGTCTCTCTCCTCACTCAGTTTCTCTCCTCACTCAGTCTCTCTCTCCTCGCTCAGTCTCTCTCCTCACTCAGTCTATCTCCTCACTGTGTCTCTACACCACTCAGTCTCTCTCCTCACTCTGTCTCTCTCTCCTCACTCAGTCTCTTTCCTCACTCAGTCTCTCTCCTCACTCAGTCTCTCTCTCCTCACTCAGTCTCTCTCTCCTCACTCAGTTTCTCTCCTCACTCAGTCTCTCTCTCCTCACTCAGTCTCTCTCCTCACTCAGTCTCTCTCCTCACTCAGTCTCTCTCTCCTCACTCAGTCTCTCTCTCCTCACTCAGTCTCTCTCCTCACTCAGTCTCTCTCTCCTCACTCAGTCTCTCTCCTCACTCAGTCTCTCTCTCCTCACTCAGTCTCTCTCTCCTCACTCAGTCTCTCTCTCCTCACTCAGTCTCTCTCCTCACTCAGTCTCTCTCTCCTCACTCAGTCTCTCTCTCCTCACTCAGTCTCTCTCCTCACTCAGTCTCTCTCCTCACTCAGTCTCTCTCTCCTCACTCAGTCTCTCTCTCCTCACTCAGTCTCTCTCCTCACTCAGTCTCTCTCTTCACTCAGTCTCTCTCACTCAGTCTCTCTCTCCTCACTCAGTCTCTCTCTCCTCACTCAGTCTCTCTCTCCTCACTCAGTCTCCTCACTCTCTTCTCACTCAGTCTCTCTCCTCACTCAGTCTCTCTATCCTCACTCAGTCTCTCTCTCCTCACTCAGTCTCTCTCCTCACTCAGTCTCTCTCCCCTCACTCAGTCTCTCTCTTCTCACTCAGTCTCTCCCTCCTCACTCAGTTCTCTCTCCTCACTCAGTCTCTCTCCTCACTCAGTCTCTCTCTCCTCACTCAGTCTCTCTCCTCACTCAGTCTATCTCCTCACTGTGTCTCTACACCACTCAGTCTCTCTCCTCACTCTGTCTCTCTCTCCTCACTCAGTCTCTCTCCTCACTCAGTCTCTCTCCTCACTCAGTCTCTCTCTCTCCTCACTCAGTCTCTCTCTCTCCTCAACTCAGTTCTCTCTCCTCACTCAGTCTCTCTCTCCTCACTCAGTCTCTCTCCTCACTCAGTCTCTTCTCACTCAGTCTCTCTCTCCTCACTCAGTCTCTCTCTCCTCACTCAGTCTCTCTCCTCACTGTCTCTCCCCTCACTGTCTCTCTCCTCACTCAGTCTCTCTCCTCACTCAGTCTCTCTCTCACTCAGTCTCTCTCCTCACTCAGTCTCTCTCCTCACTCAGTCTCTCTCTCCTCACTCAGTCTCTCTCCTCACTCAGTCTCTCTCCTCACTCAGTCTCTCTCACTCAGTCTCTCTCCTCACTGTCTCTCTCCTCACTCAGTCTCTCTCCTCACTCAGTCTCTCTCCTCACTCAGTCTCTCTCCTCACTCAGTCTCTCTCTCCTCACTCAGTCTCTCTCTCCTCACTCAGTCTCTCTCTCCTCACTCAGTCTCTCTCCTCACTCTCTCCTCACTCAGTCTCTCTCTCCTCACTCAGTTCTCTCTCCTCACTCAGTCTCTCTCTCCTCACTCAGTCTCTCTCTCCTCACTCAGTCTCTCTCCTCACTCAGTCTCTCTCCTCACTCAGTCTCTCTCCTCACTCAGTCTCTCTCTCCTCACTCAGTCTCTCTCCTCACTCAGTCTCTCTCTCCTCTCAGTCTCTCTCCTCACTCAGTCTCTCTCCTCACTCAGTCTCTCTCTTCACTCAGTCTCTCTCTCCTCACTCAGTCTCTCTCTCCTCACTCAGTCTCTCTCTCCTCACTCAGTCTCTCTCTCCTCACTCAGTCTCTCTCTCCTCACTCAGTCTCTCTCTCCTCACTCAGTCTCTCTCTCCTCACTCAGTCTCTCTCTCCTCACTCAGTCTCTCTCCTCACTCAGTCTCTCTCTCCTCACTCAGTCTCTCTCCTCACTCAGTCTCTCTCTCCTCACTCAGTCTCTCTCTCCTCACTCAGTCTCTCTCCTCACTCAGTCTCTCTCCTCACTCAGTCTCTCTCTCCTCACTCAGTCTCTCTCTCCTCACTCAGTCTCTCTCCTCACTCAGTCTCTCTCCTCACTCAGTCTCTCTCCTCACTCAGTCTCTCTCCTCACTCAGTCTCTCTCTCCTCACTCAGTTTCTCTCCTCACTCAGTCTCTCTCTCCTCACTCAGTCTCTCTCCTCCTCAGTCTCTCTCTCTCACTCAGTCTCTCTCTCCTCACTCAGTCTCTCTCCTCACTCAGTCTCTCTCTCCTCACTCAGTCTCTCTCTCCTCACTCAGTCTCTCTCCTCACTCAGTCTCTCTCTCCTCACTCAGTCTCTCTCTCCTCACTCAGTCTCTCTCTCCTCACTCAGTCTCTCTCCTCACTCAGTCTCTCTCTCCTCACTCAGTCTCTCTCCTCACTCAGTCTCTCTCTCCTCACTCAGTCTCTCTCTCCTCACTCAGTCTCTCTCTCCTCACTCAGTCTCTCTCTACTCACTCAGTCTCTCTCCTCATTCAGTTTCTCTCTCCTCACTCAGTCTCTCTCTCCTCACTCAGTCTCTCTCCTCACTCAGTCTCTCTCCTCACTCAGTCTCTCTCCTCACTCAGTCTCTCTCCTCAGTCTCTCTCCTCACTCAGTCTCTCTCCTCACTCAGTCTCTCTCTCCTCACTCAGTCTCTCTCTCCTCACTCAGTCTCTCTCTCCTCACTCAGTCTCTCTCCTCACTCAGTCTCTCTCTCCTCACTCAGTCTCTCTCCTCACTCAGTCTCTCTCCTCACTCAGTCTCTCTCTCCTCAGTCAGTCTCTCTCCTCACTCAGTCTCTCTCTCCTCACTCAGTCTCTCTCCTCACTCAGTCTCTCTCCTCACTCAGTCTCTCTCTCACTCAGTCTCTCTCCTCACTCAGTCTCTCTCTCCTCACTCAGTCTCTCTCCTCGCTCAGTCTCTCTCTCCTCACTCAGTCTCTCTCTTCACTCAGTCTCTCTCCTCACTCATTCTCTCTCCTCACTTAGTTTCTCTCTCCTCAGTCAGTTTCTCTCCTCACTCAGTCTCTCTCTCCTCACTCAGTCTCTCTCCTCGCTCAGTGCCTCTCTTCTCACTCAGTTTCTCTCCTCACTCAGTCTCTCTCTCCCTACTCAGTCTCTCTCCTCGCTCAGTCTCTATTTCCTCACTCAGTTTCTCTCCTCACTCAGTCTCTCTCCTCACTCAGTCTCTCTCTCCTCACTCAGTCTCTCCTGACTCAGTCTCTCTCCTCACTCAGTCTCTCTCTCCTCACTCAGTCTCTCTCCTCACTCAGTCTCTCTCTTCACTCAGTCTCTCTCTCTCTCTCCTCACTCAGTCTCTCTCCTCACTCAGTCTCTCTCCTCACTCAGTCTCTCTCCTCACTCAGTCTCTCTCTCCTCACTCAGTCTCTCTCCTCACTCAGTCTCTCTCCTCACTCAGTCTCTCTCTCCTCACTCAGTCTCTCTCTCCTCACTCAGTCTCTCTCTCCTCACTCAGTCTCTCTCTCCTCACTCAGTCTCTCTCCTCACTCAGTCTCTCTCCTCACTCAGTCTCTCTCCTCACTCAGTCTCTCTCTCCTCACTCAGTCTCTCTCCTCACTCAGTCTCTCTCCTCACTCAGTCTTCTCACTCCTCACTCAGTCTGTCTCTCCTCACTCAGTCTCTCTCTCCTCACTCAGTCTCTCTCCTCCTCACTCAGTCTCTCTCCTCACTGTCAGTCTCTCTCCTCCTCACTCAGTCTCTCTCCTCACTCTGTCTCTCTCTCCTCACTCAGTCTCTCTCCTCACTCAGTCTCTCTCCTCACTCAGTCTCTCTCTCTCCTCACTCAGTCTCTCTCTCCTCACTCAGTTTCTCACCTTAATCAGTCTCTCTCTCCTCCCTCAGTCTCTCTCCTCACTCAGTCTCTCTCCTCACTCAGTCTCTCTCCTCACTCAGTCTCTCTCTCCTCACTCAGTCTCTCTCCTTACTCAGTCTCTCCTCACTCAGTCTCTAACTCCTCACTCAGTCTCTCTCCTCACTCAGTTTCTCTCCTCACTCAGTCTCTCTCCTCACTCAGTCTCTCTCCTCACTCAGTCTCTCTCCTCACTCAGTCTCTCTCTCTCTCCTCACTCAGTCTCTCTCCTCACTCAGTCTCTCTCCTCACTCAGTCTCTCTCCTCACTCAGTCTCTCTCTCCTCACTCAGTCTCTCTCTCTCCTCACTCAGTCTCTCTCCTCACTCAGTCTCTCTCTCCTCACTCAGTCTCTCTCTCCTCACTCAGTCTCTCTCTCCTCACTCAGTCTCTCTCCTCACTCAGTCTCTCTCCTCACTCAGTCTCTCTCTCCTCACTCAGTCTCTCTCCTCACTCAGTCTCTCTCCTCACTCAGTCTCTCTCTCACTCAGTCTCTCTCTCTCTCCTCACTCTCTCTCTCCTCACTCAGTCTCTCTCTCAGTCCTCTCCTCAGTCTCTCTCTCCTCACTCAGTCTCTCTCCTCACTCACTCAGTCTCTCTCTCCTCACTCAGTCTCTCTCTCCTCACTCATTCTCTCTCCTCACTTAGTTTCTCTCTCCTCAGTCAGTTTCTCTCCTCACTCAGTCTCTCTCTCCTCACTCAGTCTCTCTCCTCGCTCAGTCTCTCTTCTCACTCAGTTTCTCTCCTCACTCAGTCTCTCTCTCCCTACTCAGTCTCTCTCTCCTCGCTCAGTCTCTATTTCCTCACTCAGTTTCTCTCCTCACTCAGTCTCTCTCTCCTCACTCAGTCTCTCTCTCCTCGCTCAGTCTCTCTCTCCTGACTCAGTCTCTTTCCTCACTCAGTCTCTCTCTCCTCACTCAGTCTCTCTCCTCACTCAGTCTCTCTCTCCTCACTCAGTCTCTCTCTCCTCACTCAGTCTCTCTCTCCTCACTCAGTCTCTCTCCTCACTCAGTCTCTCTCTCCTCACTCAGTCTCTCTCTCCTCACTCAGTCTCTCTCTCTCTCAGTCTCTCCTCACTCAGTCTCTCTCCTCACTCAGTCTCTCTCTCCTCACTCAGTCTCTCTCCTCACTCAGTCTCTCTCCTCACTCAGTCTCTCTCTCCTCACTCAGTCTCTCTCTTCTCTCAGTCTCTCTCCTCACTCAGTCTCTCTCCTCACTCAGTCTCTCTCCTCACTCAGTCTCTCTCCTCACTCAGTCTCTCTCCTCACTCAGTCTCTCTCTCAGTCTTTCTCTCCTCACTCAGTCTCTCTCCTCACTCAGTCTCTCTCTCTCTCTCCTCACTCAGTCTCTCTCCTCACTCAGTCTCTCTCTCCTCACTCAGTCTCTCTCTCCTCACTCAGTCAGTCTCTCTCCTCACTCAGTCTCTCTCCTCACCTCTCTCCTCAGTCTCTCTCCTCACTCAGTCTCTCTCTCCTCACTCAGTCTCTCTCTCCTCACTCAGTTTCTCTCCTCACACAGTCTCTCTCCTCACTCTCTCTCTCCTCACTCAGTCTCTCACTCCTCACTCAGTCTCTCTCTCCTCACTCAGTCTCTCTCCTCACTCAGTCTCTCTCCTCACTCAGTCTCTCTCCTCACTCAGTCTCTCTCTCCTCATTCAGTTTCTCTCTCCTCGCTAAGTCTCTCTCTCCTCAGTCAGTTTCTAACCTTAATCAGTCTCTCTCTCCGTCCTCAGTCTCTCTCCTCACTCAGTCTCTCTCTCAGTCACTCAGTCTCTCTCCTCACTCAGTCTCTCTCTCACTCAGTCTCTCTCCTCACTCAGTCTCTCTCCTCACTCAGTCTCTCTCTCACTCAGTCTCTCTCTCCTCACTCAGTCTCTCTCCTCACTCAGTCTCTCACTCCTCACTCAGTCTCTCTCCTCACTCAGTCTCTCTCCTCACTCAGTCTCTCCTCACTCAGTCTCTCTCCTCACTCAGTCTCTCTCCTCACTCAGTCTCTCTCCTCACTCAGTCTCTCTCCTCACTCAGTCTCTCTCCTCACTCAGTCTCTCTCTCCCCACTCAGTCTCTCTCTCCTCACTCAGTCTCTTTCTCCTCACTCAGTCTCTCTCCTCACTCAGTCTCTCTCCTCACTCAGTCTCTCTCCTCACTCAGTCTCTCTCCTCACTGTCTCCCTACACCACTCAGTCTCTCTCCTCACTCAGTCTCTCTCCTCACTCAGTTTCTCTCCTCACTCAGTCTCTCTCCTCACTCAGTCTCTCTCCTCACTCAGTCTATCTCCTCACTGTGTCTCTACACCACTCAGTCTCTCTCCTCACTCTGTCTCTCTCTCCTCACTCAGTCTCTCTCCTCACTCAGTCTCTCTCCTCACTCAGTCTCTCTCTCTCTCTCCACACTGTCTCTCTCTCCTCAATCTCAGTTTCTCACCTTAATCAGTCTCTCTCTCCTCACTCAGTCTCTCTCCTCACTCAGTCTCTCTCTCTCACTCAGTTTCTCTCCTCCTCACTCAGTCTCTCTCACTCACTCAGTCTCTCTCCTCCTCAGTCAGTTTCTCCTCACTCAGTCTCTCTCTCCTCCTCAGTCTCTCTCCTCTCAGTCTCTCTTCTCACTCAGTCTCTCTCCTCACTCAGTCTCTCTCTCCTCACTCAGTCTCTCTCCTCACTCAGTTTCTCTCCTCACTCAGTCTCTCTCTTACTCAGTCTCTCCTCACTCAGTCTCTCTCTCCTCACTCAGTCTCTCTCCTCACTCAGTCTCTCTCCTCACTCAGTCTCTCTCCTCACTCAGTCTCTCTCCTCACTCAGTCTCTCTCTCCTCACTCAGTCTCTCTCTCCTCACTCAGTCTCTCTCCTCACTCAGTCTCTCTCTCTCAGTCTCTCTCCTCACTCAGTCTCTCTCCTCACTCAGTCTCTCTCCTCACTCAGTCTCTCTCTCCTCACTCAGTCTCTCTCTCCTCACTCAGTCTCTCTCCTCACTCAGTCTCTCTCCTCACTCAGTCTCTCTCTCCTCACTCAGTCTCTCTCCTCACTCAGTCTCTCTCCTCACTCAGTCTCTCTCCTCACTCAGTCTCTCTCTCTCACTCAGTCTCTCTCAGTCTCTCTCTCCTCACTCAGTCTCTCTCTCCTCACTCAGTCTCTCTCCTCACTCAGTCTCTCTCTCCTCACTCAGTCTCTCTCCTCACTCAGTCTCTCTCCTCACTCAGTCTCTCTCTCCTCACTCAGTCTCTCTCCTCACTCAGTCTCTCTCTCCTCACTCAGTCTCTCTCCTCACTCAGTCTCTCTCTCCTCACTCAGTCTCTCTCTCCTCACTCAGTCTCTCTCCTCACTCAGTCTCTCTCTCCTCACTCAGTCTCTCTCCTCACTCAGTCTCTCTCTACTCACTCAGTCTCTCTCTCCTCATTCAGTTTCTCTCTCACTCGCTAAGTCTCTCTCTCCTCAGTCAGTTTCTCACCTTAATCAGTCTCTCTCTCCTCCGTCAGTCTCTCTCCTCGCTCAGTCTCTCTTCTCACTCAGTCTCTCACTCCTCACTCAGTCTCTCTCTCCTCGCTGAGTCTCTCTCCTCACTCAGTCTCTCTCCTCACTCAGTCTCTCTCCTTACTCAGTCTCTCCTCACTCAGTCTCTAACTCCTCACTCAGTCTCTCTCCTCACTCAGTCTTCTCTCTCCTCACTCAGTCTCTCTCCTCACTCAGTCTCTCTCCTCACTCAGTCTCTCTCTCCTCACTCTCTCTCTCTCCTCACTCAGTCTCTCTCTCCTCACTCAGTCTCTCTCCTCACTCAGTCTCTCTCTCCTCAGTCAGTCTCTCTCCTCACTCAGTCTCTCTCCTCACTCAGTCTCTCTCTCTCCTCCTCACTCAGTCTCTCTCCTCACTCAGTCTCTCTCTCTCTCTCCTCACTCAGTCTCTCTCCTCACTCAGTCTCTCTCTCCTCACTCAGTCTCTCTCCTCACTCAGTCTCTCTCCTCACTCAGTCTCTCTCCTCACTCAGTCTCTCTCTCCTCACTCAGTCTCTCTCTCCTCACTCAGTCTCTCTCCTCACTCAGTCTCACTCACTCAGTCTCTCTCCTCACTCAGTCTCTCTCCTCACTCAGTCTCTCTCTCCTCACTCAGTTCTCTCTCCTCACTCAGTCTCTCTCTCTCAGTCTCTCCTCACTCAGTCTCTCTCTCTCACTCAGTCTCTCTCCTCACTCAGTCTCTCTCCTCACTCAGTCTCTCTCCTCACTCAGTCTCTCTCCTCACTCAGTCTCTCTCCTCACTCAGTCTCTCTCCTCACTCAGTTTCTCTCTCCTCACTCAGTCTCTCTCTCCTCAGTCAGTCTCTCACCTTACTCAGTCTCTCTCTCCACTCAGTCTCTCTCCTCACTCAGTCTCTCTCTCTCACTCAGTCTCTCTCTCCTCACTCAGTCTCTCTCTCCTCAGTCTCTCTCCTCACTCAGTCTCTCTCCTCACTCAGTCTCTCTCCACTCAGTCTCTCCTCACTCAGCCTCTCTCCTCACTCAGTCTCTCTCCTCACTCAGTCTCTCTCCTCACTCAGTCTCTCTCCACTCAGTCTCTCTCCTCACTCAGTCTCTCTCCTCACTCAGTCTCTCTCTCCTCACTCAGTCTCTCTCCTCACTCAGTCTCTCTCCTCACTCAGTCTCTCTCTCCTCACTCAGTCTCTCTCTCCTCACTCAGTCTCTCTCTCCTCACTCAGTCTCTCTCCTCACTCAGTCTCTCTCCTCACTCAGTCTCTCTCCTCACTGTCTCCCTACACCACTCAGTCTCTCTCCTCACTTGGTCTCTAACTCCTCACTCAGTTTCTCTCCTCACTCAGTCTCTCTCCTTACTCAGTCTCTCTCCTCACTCAATCTATCTCCTCACTCAGTGTCTCTACACTCACTCAGTCTCTCTCCTCACTCAGTCTCTCTCCTCACTCAGTCTCTCTCCTCACTCAGTCTCTCTCCTCACTCAGTCTCTCTCCTCACTCAGTCTCTCTCTCCTCAATCAGTTTCTCACCTTAATCAGTCTCTCTCTCCTCCCTCAGTCTCTCTCCTCACTCAGTCTCTCTCTTCACTCAGTCTCTCTCCTCACTCAGTCTCTCTCTACTCACTCAGTCTCTCTCTCCTCAGTCAGTTTCTCACCTTAATCAGTCTCTCTCTCCTCACTCAGTCTCTCTCCTCACTCAGTCTCTCTTCTCACTCAGTCTCTCACTCCTCACTCAGTCTCTCTCTCCTCACTCAGTCTCTCTCCTCACTCAGTCTCTCTCCTCACTCAGTCTCTCTCCTCACTCAGTCTCTCTCTCCTCACTCAGTCTCTCTCCTCACTCAGTCTCTCTCCTCACTCAGTCTCTCTCTCCTCACTCAGTCTCTCTCCTCACTCAGTCTCTCTCTCCTCACTCAGTCTCTCTCCTCACTCAGTCTCTCTCCTCACTCAGTCTCTCTCCTCACTCAGTCTCTCTCCTCTCAGTCTCTCTCAGTCTCTCTCCTCACTCAGTCTCTCTCTCCTCACTCAGTCTCTCTCCTCACTCAGTCTCTCTCTCTCCTCACTCAGTCTCTCTCCTCACTCAGTCTCTCTCTCCTCACTCAGTCTCTCTCTCCTCACTCAGTCTCTCTCCTCACTCAGTCTCTCTCCTCACTCAGTCTCTCTCTCCTCACTCAATCTCTCTCCTCACTCAGTCTCTCTCTACTCACTCAATCTCTCTCTCCTCATTCAGTTTCTCTCTCCTCGCTAAGTCTCTCTCCTCAGTCAGTTTCTCACCTTAATCAGTCTCTCTCTCCTCCGTCAGTCTCTCTCCTCACTCAGTCTCTCTTCTCACTCAGTCTCTCTCTCCTCACTCAGTCTCTCTCTCCTCGCTCAGTCTCTCTCTCTCACTCAGTCTCCTCACTCAGTCTCTCTCCTCACTCAGTCTCTCTCCTCACTCAGTCTCTCCTCACTCAGTCTCTCTCTCCTCACTCAGTCTCTCTCCTCACTCAGTCTCTCTCTCCTCACTCAGTCTCTCTCCTCACTCAGTCTCTCTCCTCACTCAGTCTCTCTCCTCACTCAGTCTCCCTCTCAGTCTCCTCACTCAGTCTCTCTCCTCACTCAGTCTCTCTCTCCTCACTCACTCAGTCTCTCTCCTCACTCAGTCTCTCAGTCTCTCTCCTCACTCAGTCTCTCTCCTCACTCAGTCTCTCTCCTCACTCAGTCTCTCTCCTCACTCAGTCTCTCTCCTCACTCAGTCTCTCTCCTCACTCCTCCTCAGTCTCTCTCCTCACTCAGTCTCTCTCCTCACTCAGTCTCTCTCCTCACTCAGTCTCTCTCACTCCTCACTCAGTCTCTCTCTCCTCACTCAGTCTCTCTCTCCTCAGTCTCTCTCTCTCCTCACTCAGTCTCTCTCCTCACTCAGTCTCTCTCCTCACTCAGTCTCTCTCTCCTCACTCAGTCTCTCTCTCCTCACTCAGTCTCTCTCCTCACTCAGTCTCTCTCTCCTCACTCAGTCTCTCTCCTCACTCAGTCTCTCTCCTCACTCAGTCTCTCTCCTCACTCAGTCTCTCTCCTCACTCAGTCTCTCTCCTCACTCAGTCTCTCTCCTCACTCAGTCTCTCTCCTCACTCAGTCTCTCTCTCCTCACTCAGTCTCTCTCCTCACTCAGTCTCTCTCCTCACTCAGTCTCTCTCTCCTCACTCAGTCTCTCTCCTCACTCAGTCTCTCTCTCCTCACTCAGTCTCTCTCCTCACTCAGTCTCTCTCTCTCCTCACTCAGTCTCTCTCTCCTCACTCAGTCTCTCTCTCCTCACTCAGTCTCTCTCCTCACTCAGTCTCTCTCCACACTCAGTCACTCTCTCCTCACTCAGTCTCTCTCCTCACTCAGTCTCTCTCCTCACTCCTCACTCAGTCTCTCTCTCCTCACTCAGTCTCTCTCCTCACTCAGTCTCTCTCCTCACTCAGTCTCTCTCTCCTCACTCAGTCTCTCTCTCCTCACTCAGTCTCTCTCCTCACTCAGTCTCTCTCCTCACTCAGTCTCTCTCCTCACTCAGTCTCTCTCCTCACTCAGTCTCTCTCCTCACTCAGTCTCTCTCCTCACTCAGTCTCTCTCTCCTCACTCAGTCTCTCCTCACTCAGTCTCTCTCCTCACTCAGTCTATCTCTCCTCACTCAGTCTCTCAGTCTCTCCTCACTCAGTCTCTCTCTCCTCACTCAGTCTCTCTCCTCACTCAGTCTCTCTCTCCTCTCACTCAGTCTCTCTCTCCTCACTCAGTCTCTCTCCTCACTCAGTCTCTCTCCTCACTCAGTCTCTCTCCTCCTCTCAGTCTCTCTCCTCACTCAGTCTCTCACTCAGTCTCTCTCTCCTCACTCAGTCTCTCTCCTCACTCAGTCAATCTCCTCACTCAGTCTCTCTCCTCACTCAGTCTCTCTCCTCACTCAGTCTCTCTCCTCACTCAGTCTCTCTCCTCACTCAGTCTCTCTCCTCACTCAGTCTCTCTCCTCACTCAGTCTCTCTCTCCTCACTCAGTCTCTCTCCTCACTCAGTCTCTCTCCTCACTCAGTCTCTCTCCTCACTCAGTCTCTCTCCTCACTCAGTCTCTCCTCACTCAGTCTCACTCCTCACTCAGTCTCTCTCTCCTCACTCAGTCTCTCTCCTCACTCAGTCTCTCTCTCCTCACTCAGTCTCTCTCCTCACTCAGTCTCTCTCCTCACTCAGTCTCTCTCTCCTCACTCAGTCTCTCTCCTCACTCAGTCTCTCTCTCACTCAGTCTCTCTCCTCACTCAGTCTCTCACTCAGTCTCTCTCCACTCAGTCTCTCTCCTCACTCAGTCTCTCTCCTCACTCAGTCTCTCACTCTCCTCACTCAGTCTCTCTCCTCACTCAGTCTCTCTCTCCTCACTCAGTCTCTCTCTCCTCGCTCAGTCTCTCTCCTCACTCAGTCTCTCTCCTCACTCTCTCCTCACTCTCTCTCCTCACTCAGTCTCTCTCTCCTCACTCAGTCTCTCTCCTCAGTCAGTCTCTCTCCTCACTCAGTCTCTCTCCTCACTCAGTCTCTCCTCACTCAGTCTCTCTCCTCACTCAGTCTCTCTCTCCTCGCTCAGTCTCTCTCTCCTCACTCACTCTCTCCTCTCAGTCTCCTCTCCTCACTCAGTCTCTCTCCTCACTCAGTCTCTCTCTCCTCAGTCTCTCTCTCCTCACTCAGTCTCTCTCACTCCTCTCCTCACTCAGTCTCTCTCTCCTCACTCAGTCTCTCTCTCCTCACTCAGTCTCTCCTCACTCAGTCTCTCTCCTCACTCAGTCTCTCTCCTCACTCAGTCTCTCTCTCCTCCTCACTTCTCTCTCCTCGCTCTGTCTCTCTCTCCCTGCTCAGTCTCTCTTCTCACTCAGTCTCTCGCCTCACTCACTCAGTCTCTCAATCCTCACTCAGTCTCTCTCTCCTCACTCAGTCTCTCTCCTCACTCAGTCTCTCTCCTCACTCAGTCTCTCTCTCCTCACTCAGTCTCTCTCCCTCAGTCTCTCTCAGTCTCTCTCTTCTCATTCAGTCTCTCTCCTCACTCAGTCTCTCTCTTCTCACTCAGTCTCTCTCTTCTCACTCAGTCTCTCGCCTCACTCACTCAGTCTCTCACTCCTCACTCAGTCTCTCTCTCCTCATTCAGTCTCTCTCCTCACTCAGTCTCTCTCTCCTCACTCAGTCTCTCTCTTCTCACTCAGTCTCTCGCCTCACTCACTCAGTCTCTCACTCCTCACTCAGTCTCTCTCTCCTCACTCAGTCTCTCTCCTCACTCAGTCTCTCTCTCCTCACTCAGTCTCTCTCCTCACTCAGTCTCTCTCTCCTCACTCAGTCTCTCTCCTCAGTCTCTCTCCTCACTCAGTCTCTCTCTCCTCACTCAGTTCTCTCTTCTCACTCAGTCTCTCTCCTCACTCAGTCTCTCTCCCCTCACTCAGTCTCTCTCTCCTCACTCAGTCTCTCTCTCCTCACTCAGTCTCTCTCTCCTCACTCAGTCTCTCTCTCCTCACTCAGTCTCTCTCCTCACTCAGTCTCTCTCCTCACTCAGTCTCTCTCTCCTCACTCAGTCTCTCTCTCCTCACTCAGTCTCTCGCCTCACTCACTCAGTCTCTCACTCCTCACTCAGTCTCTCTCCTCATTCAGTCTCTCTCCTCACTCAGTCTCTCTCCCCTCACTCAGTCTCTCCTCTCTCTCTCCTCACTCAGTCTCTCTCCTCACTCAGTCTCTCTCCTCAGTCTCTCTCCCCTCAGTCTCTCTCCTCACTCAGTCTCTCCTCACTCAGTCTCTCTCCTCACTCAGTCTCTCTCTCCTCACTCAGTCTCTCTCTCCTCACTCAGTCTCTCTCCTCACTCAGTCTCTCTCTCCTCACTCAGTCTCTCTCTCCTCACTCAGTCTCTCTCCTCACTCAGTCTCTCTCCTCACTCAGTCTCTCTCTCCTCACTCAGTCTCTCTCTCACTCACTCAGTCTCTCTCCTCACTCAGTCTCTCTCCTCACTCAGTCTCTCTCCTCACTCAGTCTCTCTCTCCTCACTCAGTCTCTCTCCTCACTCAGTCTCTCTCCTCACTCAGTCTCTCTCCTCACTCAGTCTCTCTCCTCACTCAGTCTCTCTCTCCTCACTCAGTCTCTCTCTCCTCACTCAGTCTCTCTCTCCTCACTCAGTCTCTCTCCTCACTCAGTCTCTCTCCTCACTCAGTCTCTCTCCTCACTCAGTCTCTCTCTCCTCACTCAGTCTCTCTCCTCACTCAGTCTCTCTCTCCTCACTCAGTCTCTCTCCTCACTCAGTCTCTCTCTCCTCACTCAGTCTCTCTCCTCACTCAGTCTCTCTCCTCACTCAGTCTCTCTCCTCACTCAGTCTCTCTCCTCACTCAGTCTCTCTCTCCTCACTCAGTCTCTCTCCTCACTCAGTCTCTCTCTCCTCACTCAGTCTCTCTCTCCTCACTCAGTCTCTCTCTCACTCAGTCTCTCTCCTCACTCAGTCTCTCTCCTCACTCAGTCTCTCTCCTCACTCAGTCTCTCTCTCACTCTCTCTCTCCTCACTCAGTCTCTCTCTCCTCACTCAGTCTCTCTCCTCCTCACTCAGTCTCTCTCTCCTCACTCAGTCTCTCTCCTCAGTCTCTCTCTCCTCAGTCTCTCCTCACTCAGTCTCTCTCCCTCACTCAGTCTCTCTCTCCTCACTCAGTCTCTCTCTCCTCACTCAGTCTCTCCTCTCCTCACTCAGTCTCTCTCCTCACTCAGTCTCTCTCTCCTCACTCTCTCTCCTCACTCAGTCTCTCTCTCCTCACTCAGTCTCTCTCCTCCTCAGTCCTCTCTCCTCACTCAGTCTCTCTCCTCACTCAGTCTCTCCTCACTCAGTCTCTCTCCTCTCTCTCACTCTCTCTCACTCAGTCTCTCTCTCCTCACTCAGTCTCTCTCCTCACTCAGTCTCTCTCTCCTCACTCAGTCTCTCTCTCCTCACTCAGTCTCTCTCTCCTCGCTCAGTCTCTCTCTCTCCTCACTCAGTCTCTCTCCTCACTCAGTCTCTCTCTCCTCACTCAGTCTCTCTCCTCACTCAGTCTTTCTCTCCTCACTCAGTCTCTCTCTCGTCACTCAGTCTTTCCTCTCTCCTCACTCAGTCTCTCTCCTCACTCAGTCTCTCTCCTCACTCAGTCTCTCTCTCCTCACTCACTCAGTCTCTCTCTCACTCAGTCTCTCTCCTCACTCAGTCTCTCTCCTCACTCAGTCTCTCTCCTCACTCAGTCTCTCTCCTCACTCAGTCTCTCTCTCCTCACTCAGTCTCTCTCCTCACTCAGTCTCTCTCTCCTCACTCAGTCTCTCTCTCCTCACTCAGTCTCTCTCTCTCACTCAGTCTCTCTCCTCACTCAGTCTCTCTCCTCACTCAGTCTCTCTCCTCACTCAGTCTCTCTCCTCACTCAGTCTCTCTCCTCACTCAGTCTCTCTCTCCTCACTCAGTCTCTCTCCTCACTCAGTCTCTCTCTCCTCACTCAGTCTCTCTCTCCTCACTCAGTCTCTCTCTCTCCTCGCTCAGTCTCTCTCTCCTCAATCAGTTTCTCTCCTCCTCAGTCAGTCTCTCTCCTCACTCAGTCTCTCTCCTCACTCAGTCTCAGTCTCTCTCACTCAGTCTCTCACTCAGTTTCCTCACTCAGTCTCTCTCTCTCCTCACTCAGTCTCTCTCTCCTCACTCAGTCTCTCTCTCCTCACTCAGTCTCTCTCCTCACTCAGTCTCTCTCCTCACTCAGTCTCTCTCCTCACTCAGTCTCTCTCCTCACTCTCTCCTCTCTCTCTCCTCACTCAGTCTCTCTCTCCTCACTCTCTCCTCACTCAGTCTCTCTCCTCGCTCAGTCTCTCTCTCCTCACTCAGTCTCTCTCCTCACTCAGTCTCTCTCCTCACTCAGTCTCTCTCTCCTCACTCAGTCTCTCTCCTCACTCAGTCTCTCTCCTCACTCAGTCTCTCTCTCCTCACTCAGTCTCTCTCTCCTCACTCAGTCTCTTTCCTCACTCAGTCTCTCTCCTCACTCAGTCTCTCTCCTCACTCAGTCTCTCTCTCCTCACTCAGTCTCTCTCTTCTCACTCAGTCTCTCTCCTCACTCAGTCTCTCTCTCCTCACTCAGTCTCTCTCTCCTCACTCAGTCTCTCTCTCCTCACTCAGTCTCTCTCTCCTCACTCAGTCTCTCTCCTCACTCAGTCTCTCTCTCCTCACTCAGTCTCTCCTCACTCTCTCTCTCCTCACTCAGTTTCTCCCCTCACTCAGTCTCTCTCCTCACTCTGTATCTCTCTCCTCACTCAGTCTCTAACTCCTCACTCAGTCTCTCTCCTCACTCAGTTTCTCTCCTCACTCAGTCTCTCTCCTCACTCAGTCTCTCTCCTTACTCAGTCTCTCTCCTCACTCAGTCTCTCTCCTCACTCAGTCTCTCTCCTCACTCAGTCTCTCTCCTCACTCAGTCTCTCTCTCCTCCACTCAGTCTCTCTCCTCACTCAGTCTCTCTCCTCACTCAGTCTCTCTCCTCACTCAGTCTCTCTCCTCACTCAGTCTCTCTCCTCACTCAGTCTCTCTCCTCACTCAGTTTCTCTCCTCTCTCTCTCCTCACTCAGTCTCTCTCCTCACTCAGTCTCTCTCCTCACTCAGTCTCTCTCCTCACTCAGTCTCTCTCTCCTCACTCAGTTTCTCTCCTCACTCAGTCTCTCTCTCCTCACTCAGTCTCTCTCCTCACTCAGTCTCTCTCCTCACTCAGTCTCTCTCTCCTCACTCAGTCTCTCTCCTCACTCAGTCTCTCTCCTCACTCAGTCTCTCTCTCACTCAGTCTCTCCTCACTCAGTTTCTCTCAGTCCTCACTCAGTCTCTCTCTCCTCACTCAGTCTCTCTCCTCACTCAGTTTCTCTCTCCTCACTAAGTCTCTCTCTCCTCAATCAGTTTCTCACCTCAGTCTTCTCTCTCCTCACTCAGTCTCTCTCTCCTCGCTCAGTCTCTCTCCTCACTCAGTCTCCTCTCCTCACTCAGTTCTCTCTCCTCACTCAGTCACTCTCTCTCCTCACTCAGTCTCTCTCCTCACTCAGTCTCTCTCCTCACTCAGTCTCTTTCCTCACTCAGTCTCTCTCTCCTCACTCAGTCTCTCTCTCCTCACTCAGTCTCTCTCTCCTCACTCAGTCTCTCTCCTCACTCAGTCTCTCTCCTCACTCAGTCTCTCCTCACTCAGTCTCTCTCTCCTCACTCAGTCTCTCTCTCCTCACTCAGTCTCTCTCCTCACTCAGTCACTCTCTCCTCACTCAGTCTCTCTCCTCACTCAGTTTCTCCCCTCACTCAGTCTCTCTCCTCACTCTGTATCTCTCTCCTCACTCAGTCTCTAACTCCTCACTCAGTCTCTCTCCTCACTCAGTCTCTCTCCTCACTCAGTCTCTCTCCTCACTCAGTCTCTCTCCTCACTCAGTCTCTCTCCTCACTCAGTCTCTCTCTCCTCACTCAGTCTCTCTCTCCTCACTCAGTCTCTCTCCTCCTCACTCAGTCTCTCTCCTCACTCAGTCTCTCTCTCCTCACTCAGTCTCTCTCTCCTCACTCAGTCTCTTCTCTCCTCACTCAGTCTCTCTCCTCACTCAGTCTCTCTCCTCACTCAGTCTCTCTCTCCTCACTCAGTCTCTCTCCTCACTTAGTTTCTCTCTCCTCAGTCAGTTTCTCTCCTCACTCAGTCTCTCTCTCCTCACTCAGTCTCTCTCCTCACTCAGTCCCTCTCTTCTCACTCAGTTTCTCTCCTCACTCAGTCTCTCTCTCCTCACTCAGTCTCTCTCCTCGCTCAGTCCCTCTCTTCTCACTCAGTTTCTCTCCTCACTCAGTCTCTCTCCTCACTCAGTCTCTCTCCTCACTCAGTCTCTCTCTCCTCACTCAGTTTCTCTCCTCACTTTGTCTCTCTCTCCTAACTCAGTCTCTCTCTCCTCACTCAGTCTCTCTCTCCTCACTCAGTCTCTCTCCTCACTCAGTCTCTCTCTCCTCACTCAGTTTCTCTCCTCACTCAGTCTCTCTCCTCACTCAGTCTCTCTCCTCACTCAGTCTCTCTCCTCACTCAGTCTCTCTCCTCACTCAGTCTCTCTCCTCACTGTCTCTCCCCTCACTGTCTCTCTCCTCACTCAGTATATTTCCTCACTCAGTTCCTCTCCTCACTCAGTCTCTCTCTCCTCACTCAGTCTCACTCTCTCTCCTCACTCAGTCTCTCTCCTCACTCAGTCTCTCTCTCCTCACTCAGTCTCTCTCCTCACTCAGTCTCTCTCTTCACTCAGTCTCTCTCACTCAGTCTCTCTCTCCCCACTCAGTCTCTCTCTCCTCACTCAGTCTCTCTCCTCACTCAGTCACTCTCTCCTCACTCAGTCTCTCTCCTCACTCAGTCTCTCTCCTCACTCAGTCTCTCTCCTCACTCAGTATCTCTCTCTTCACTCAGTCTCTCTCCTCACTCAGTCTCTCTCCTCACTCAGTCTCTCTCCTCACTCAGTCTCTCTCTCACTCAGTCTCTCTCCTCTCTCTCCTCACTCAGTCTCTCTCCTCACTCAGTCTCTCTCCTCACTCAGTCTCTCTCCTCACTCAGTCTCTCTCCTCACTCAGTCTCTCTCTCCTCACTCAGTCTCTCTCTCCTCACTCAGTCTCTCTCTCCCCACTCAGTCTCTCTCTCCTCACTCAGTCTCTCTCCTCACTCAGTCTCTCTCTCCTCACTCAGTCTCTCTCCTCACTCAGTCTCTCTCTCCTCACTCAGTCTCTCTCTCCTCACTCAGTCTCTCTCCTCACTCAGTCTCTCTCTTCACTCAGTCTCTCCTCACTCAGTCTCTCTCCTCACTCAGTCTCTCTCTCCTCACTCAGTCTCTCCCACTCAGTCTCTCTCTCACTCAGTCTCTCTCCTCACTCAGTCTCTCCCTTCACTCAGTCTCTCTCCTCACTCAGTCTCTCTCCCTTCACAGTCAGTCTCTCTCCTCTCTCCTCACTCAGTCTCTCTCCTCACTCAGTCTCTCTCTCCTCACTCTCTCCTCACTCTCTCCTCACTCAGTCTCTCTCTCCTCACTCAGTCTCTCTCTCCCCACTCAGTCTCTCTCTTCCCACTCAGTCTCTCTCTCCTCACTCAGTCTCTCTCCTCACTCAGTCTCTCTCTCCTCACTCAGTCTCTCTCTCCTCACTCAGTCTCTCTCCTCACTCAGTCTCTCTCTCCTCACTCAGTCTCTCTCCTCACTCAGTCTCTCTCCTCACTCAGTCTCTCCTCACTCAGTCTCTCTCCTCACTCAGTCTCTCTCTCCTCACTCAGTCTCTCTCTCCTCACTCAGTCTCTCTCTCCTCACTCAGTCTCTCTCCTCACTCAGTCTCTCTCTCCTCACTCAGTCTCTCACTCCTCACTCGGTCTCTCTCTCCTCACTCAGTCTCTCTCTCTCCTCACTCAGTCTCTCTCTCCTCCCTCAGTCTCTCTCCTCACTAAGTCTCTCTCTTCACTCAGTCTCTCTCCTCAATCAGTCTCTCTCTTCACTCAGTCTCTCTCCTCACTCAGTCTCTCTCTTCACTCAGTCTCTCTCCTCACTCAGTCTCTCTCCTCACTCAGTCTCTCTCTCCTCACTCAGTCTCTCTCTCCCCACTCAGTCTCTCTCTCCTCACTCAGTCTCTCTCTCCTCACTCAGTCTCTCTCTCCTCACTCAGTCTCTCTCCTCACTCAGTCTCTCTCCTCACTCACTCACTCAGTCTCTCTCCTCACTCAGTCTCTCTCCTCACTCAGTCTCTCTCTCCTCACTCACTCAATCTCTCTCCTCACTCAGTCTCTCTCCCCTCACTCAGTCTCTCTGTCCTCACTCAGTATATCTCTCCTCACTCAGTCTCTCTCTCCTCACTCAGTCTCTCTCTCCTCACTCAGTCTCTCTCCTCACTCAGTCTCTCTCCTCACTCAGTCTCTCTCTCCTCACTCAGTCTCTCTTCACTCAGTCTCTCTCCACTAACTCAGTCTCTCTCTCCTCACTCAGTCTCTCTCTCCTCACTCAGTCTCTCTCCTCACTCAGTCTCTCTCCTCACTCAGTCTCTCTCCTCACTCAGTCTCTCTCTCCTCACTCAGTCTCTCTCCTCACTCAGTCTCTCTCTCCTCACTCAGTCTCTCTCCTCACTCAGTTTCTATCTCCTCACTCAGTCTCTCTCTCACTACTCAGTCTCTCTCTCCTCGCTCAGTCTCTCTCTCCTCACTCAGTTTTTCTCCTCACTCAGTCTCTCTCCTCACTCAGTCTCTCTCTCCTCACTCAGTCTCTCTCCTCACTCAGTCTCTCTCCTCACTCAGTCTCTCTCTCCTCACTCAGTCTCTCTCTCCTCACTCAGTCTCTCTCCCTCACTCAGTCTCTCTCCTCACTCAGTCTCTCTCCTCACTCAGTCTCTCTCCTCACTCAGTCTCTCTCTCCTCACTCAGTCTCTCTCTCCTCACTCAGTCTCTCTCTCCTCACTCAGTCTCTCTCCTCACTCAGTCTCTCTCTCCTCACTCAGTCTCTCTCTCCTCACTCAGTCTCTCTCCTCACTCAGTCTCTCTCCTCACTCAGTCTCTCTCCTCACTCAGTCTCTCTCTCCTCACTCAGTCTCTATATCCTCACTCGGCCTCTCTCTCCTCGTTCAGTCTCTCCCCCGCTCAGTCTCTCCACGCTCAATCTCTCTCCTCATTCAGTCTCTCTCTTCACTCAGTCTCTCTCTCATCACTCAGTCTCTCTCTCCTCACTCAGTCTCTCTCCTCACTCAGTCTCTCTCCTCACTCAGTCTCTCTCCTCACTCAATCTCTCTCTCCTCACTCAGTCTCTCTCTCCTCACTCAGTCATTCTTGCTCTTTTTTCTCTCTTTCTCTCTCCCTTTCCTTTCCCTCCTGTCTCTGCTATCCTGCTCTCCTCTCTCTGTCCTTGTCTCTTTCCCATTTTCTACTCCTCCTCTCTCCATCTATCTCATTCCTTCTTTCTCTTCATTTCTCTCTCTCTATCTACTGTATGTGCTGATGAGTTTTTGTGCCTTCTCTCTGTCTGCTCCAAACTCAATATCTCCCCACTGCTATTTCTAATCACGAAGGACCAATTTGTCTGCCTCCTTCCTGGTTCCAACACATTCCTGTGTGTGTGAGAGAAAGAGAGAGAGACGTGGTGGTGTATTCTCTGTTGAGGTAATATAAACACATGAGGTGAAGTAATCGTCATATCTGAAAATATTTCATCCTTCTCAGACATCGCTGTCTTATTCAAAAACGGTTTTAGTTTTTACTCCTCGGCGATGCTGAATGTTTAGTGAGAGCCTCCTTAGACTAACACAGATATAACCACAAACACACCAGAAATGTATCAATGATTAACAAAAGCCACTGCAGTTGCACAGAAAGCGTGAGGGTTTACTGCATTTGTATTCATTAATGATGTCATTTTGCTGTGCAGTCTAACTATACAACGCTAGCCAACGTTCTTAGCAGATAAGAAGAATACAGCCGATGTAGCAGAAGTGGTTCAGTGAACTCTGCATGCATAATGACAAACCCTGCCTGAGACGTGAAGACGGAACTTAGCTCCGAACACTAATACTAATGCCATTGCTCTAGTTTAATGGGCTAATGGGTTCTTAAATTAGTCTTTCTGTGCTACTGGGGTAATCTACTCTGCTCATTGAAATAAAGAATCTAAAACTTCCCTCAGTTAGATGGCTTGGTCTGTGCTGTGTGTGGGCTGCCAGAGAGGTCAAGGGGCACAGCTGGCAGACACTCCCTCACACCTACAAGCTATTCATTTAGTATCACCCCCAGGCTGTGTAAAAATGTCTCAGAACAAGGGAAGAATGGCTGATTCCAGAGCCATTACCTGCTGTGCCCCTCTCCGGGTATTGACTGCAGAGCTCAGAGAGGATGATAAGGTGAGGTACCATTACAGCACAATTGATCGGCATGCACTTAAGTCCAATCCAGAGCCTGTTGCACAGGCCAGAGACTCCGCCCCCCAGATCCAGTGACTTGACCAGATATGTGTCTTTGTGTTTTTATTCTTAGGGTTTTCTCTTTTTTCACCCTTCTCCTTTTTCTGCATCAAGGATGAAAAGCTGACGTGACCAGAGTCCCTTAGCGTGTTTCATGTGTCCAAGCAGGTTACCAGCAGCTCCAGGGAGTCTGGACCCCCTGTCAACGCACACACACACACACACACACACACACACACACACACACACACACACACACACACACACAGAGATAGGGTGTGTACAACATCCTGCATGTATCTTTCCCTGGTTGGGCATGACAGTCCATTTCCGAGGCCAACAACCCAAATCAGATAGCAGCTAGCTGGAAGGGATGGAGGGTATTCTGCTGTTGTGGGTGGGAGAGATGGATCCCTACTGCTCCATGCTTTATGGAACAACAGACAGAGACACTAACAGGCAAATAAACATTAGCTCACTGAGCCAACCTGCCTGCAGCCCCACCCCCAGCTCAGCCCAGCCATATCCAGCTCTGTTGCAGTGTTCTTTACGAGAACGTCTTTTAAACCCAGACAGCCAGCGTGGCCTGACATAGATCAGAGCAGCTCCTACAGCGCTCTGACAGACAGAGTCACGGCCCACGCCATAAATCCAGCGCTCGCTAATAAAGCAATAAAAGACCATTAAAAGTCAGTGTCCCTCAGGACACAGAGATGGATGGGAGACAGGCAGTGGGTCCAGATACCTGACTCCCATCCTTTATGTTGACACTTTGGATACATCCCCTATACTGTAGACAGCTTGGAGACTGTATAAACATCTGAAATCTTTACGCCCGTCTTTGCTACTCTTTCTTTTCATGACACGAGCAGTGATTGTATTCTCCTTCCCTTCCCTCCCCCCTTTTATTAATACCTTATTCATCTCTCTCTCTCTTTTCTCTCTGTCCTCTTTACCTCTTCTCTCATTTTTGTCTTTCTTTGTTTCTCTCTCCTCTCATCTCTTCAATTTGTTCTCATCACATGGAGGTGAAGGATCAAGAAGTTTAGAAGTTCAGAGTGCGGCGGTGAACCGCTGTAGACCGAGAGCAGTTGGAATTACAGAGGTTGTGATGAAAGATACAGAGAGAATTACCAACAGTGAGTCACTGACTGAGAGAGAGAGAGAGAGAGAGAGAGAGAGAGAGAGAGAGAGAGAGAGAGGGAGAGAGAGAGAGAGAGAGAGGGAGAGAGCTAGAGAGAGAGAGAGGGGGAGAGGGAGAGAGCTAGAGAGAGAGAGGGAGAAAGAGAGAGAGAGAGAGATAGAGAGAGAGGGGGGGAGAGAGAGCTAGAGAGAGAGAGAGATAGAGAGAGGGCGAGAGCTAGAGAGAGAGAGAGAGAGAGAGAGAGAGAGAGAGCTAGAGAGCTAGAAAGAGAGAGGGAGAGAGCTAAAGAGAGAGAGAGAGAGGGAGAGAGAGAGAGAGAGCTAGAGAGAGAGAGAGAGAGGGAGAGAGCTAGAGAGAGAGAGAGAGAGAGAGGGAGAGAGCTAGAGAGAGAGAGGGGGAGAGGGAGAGAGCTAGAGAGAGAGAGAGAGAGAGAGAGAGAGGGAGAGAGCTATAGAAAGAGAGAGGGAGAGAGCTAGAGAGAGAGAGGGGGAGAGGGAGAGAGCTAGAGAGAGAGAGAGAGAGAGAGAGGGAGAGAGCTATAGAGAAGAGAGGGGGAGAGAGCTAGAGAGAGGAGAGGGGGAGAGAGCTAGAGAGATAGAGGGAGAGAGAGAGAGAGAGAGAGCTAGAGAGAGGGAGAGAGGGAGAGACGGGGGGAGAGAGCTAGAGAGAGAGAGAGAGAGAGAGAGAGAGAGAGAGAGAGAGAGAGAGGGAGAGAGCTATAGAAAGAGAGAGGGAGAGAGCTAGAGAGAGACGGGGGGGAGAGAGCTAGAGAGATAGAGGGGGAGAGAGAGAGAGAGAGCTAGAGAGAGGGAGAGAGCTAGAGAGAGGGAGAGAGAGAGAGAGAGAGAGAGGAGAGCTAGAGAGAGAGAGAGAGAGAGAGAGGAGAGCTAGAGAGAGAGAGAGAGAGAGACCAGCCTCCCGCAGTCTATCGAGCAACTTCACAGCAAACATAGCCAAAATAATCTCTGACAGGCAAATCGCCCAATAACCGCAGTAATTCATCGTGCTTTGTGTCCAAATTATGATTAATGGAAAATACACAACGTTGATGTGGAGCTAGGTTTGATTTTCTATGCACGGCGCCACAGCCCCTCTGAAGTTGAGCTAATCCTGGGTCTTTAGCGGTGAGGAATGCACTGGGCTCATTGACTCCTCCACCCAGCTGACTACGTGCTATATGCCTATGGACCAGACCAATCAATGGGCCTTGTCTCATGGAGAGAGGAGGGGCTGAGTCCTCGGCCCTAAGCCCTCACACTCACGGCCAACATCCTGATTATTTCAGGCCTCTCTGTTGCTATTAACCAGGCTGGTGCCGGCTAGCATGTCAATATATTAATGGCCAAATGTGCCACGTGTGCAAATGGGTGGGCCAAGGAGGAGAGAGAGGAGCTGGAGAGAGAGAGGGAGAGAGAGAGGGGCCAGAGAGAGGCAGGGTAGCCTAATGGTTAGAGTGTTGGACTAGTAACCGGAAGGTTGCAAGTTCAAGTCCCCGAGCTGACAAGGTACAAGTCTGTCGTTCTGCCCCTGAACAGGCAGTTAACCCACTGTTCCTAGGCCATCATTAAATAAAGGTAAAAAAAAGGAGAGATGGGGGGGAGAAAGAGAGACTGATCAATTGTTCATTTTACAAAGTCAGTCAGTGGTGTCAATAAGTGAATTAATTTTGTATGTGGGTCTCCAGAGCATGACATCGTATCACTCTCTTACCCTCGCACTCATGCATAAAACCAATGCTAACACACACACACACACAGAGAGACAGCCAAACACACATACACAGAGACAGCCAAACACACATACACAGAGACAGCCAAACACACATACACAGAGACAGCCAAACACACTACACCACACACACACACATTGAATTATATGTGTCATCCTCTAACACCCCTGAGCAGGGCAATGTCCACTGATCCTGTGAGTGACATCAGTCCTCCCCAGAGACAGTCTCCTGACCGGTGGCAGCCTGGAGCTCTCATTACAAAGCCATCACCTCAAACACACTACCGCAATACTCAGAGAGATCTCTGGCTCTGCCTTCAATACAACCGAGAGAGAGAGAGAGAGAGAGAGAGAGAGAGAGAGAGAGAGAGAGAGAGAGAGAGAGAGAGAGAGAGAGAGAGAGAGAGAGAGAGAGAGAGAGAGAGAGAGAGAGAGAGAGAGAGAGAGAGAGAGAGAGAGAGAGGTACACACACAAAAACAACACCCATCTTCTCTCACACAGGCACAAATACTCACCTGCAGAGAAAGAACAAACCACCCTCCATCTTTCCCTTTCAGTCTTTAGTCCCACAGGTCTAAGTCGCCTACAGCCTGTAGTGTTTCTCTGGGTGCTGCTGTGACTGTGACTGGTGTAGGCTCTATCAGTGGCGTTAGTTTGCAGCCCTTCACAGTGGCCCCATGCTAGGCCGACACTGGGAGTCTTTAATAATCACACACACACACGATGTCGCTCACGCTTACCTGCACATCTGCCAGCTGCCACAGCAACATGCCGCGAGCAGGGACAGGAGCAGATTGCATCCTGGGTGATATATACTGCACCATGGGTAGGAGCCGTGTCTGTTCAATTACAATCATTACCGTCGCTTACAGGGGTTCTGTCATCATCACAATGAATCTTATCAATGAACAAAATCACATTGTGATCAATCAACCAACCCAACTGTGAGGAGAAATGTATTATTTACTTTATCCATAAAAGTGTTTGCATCGTAAAATGAAGGTGCTCTTTTCTATGGGATATGTGAAATGAGAGAGCAAGACAACTTCCTTATACTTTTTCCATACGAAATGAAAGTCTGTACAAATGTGAGATTCAGGGAGAAAGTTTAGAGGGAAGTGGGTTTGTTCTGTGATCAGCCAACATCTGGACAGAATACATTTAAGAACTATTTTCTTTCAACCTCAAAACTCCCACTTTACAAAATACATTACTTGTGCAAACAAATGCCTACCTCATTCGTACTTTCTCTTTCTAAATGGCTGCTGTTCCTTAATCCCAGGGCTTTCAGGTTGAGCTGTCCATCAAAGCCAGCCCTGCTAAATGGAATCAAACTCCTGCTTGATTGGCCAAACAGCCAAACAGCCAAACAGCTCTGCCGGAGACAACAGCACCTCAGATTCCATTACGTAGAGTGAGGCCAGACATCACAGAACCCTGGGAGGCAGTGGGACACATGCAGGACGAACGAAGGAGAACAGCTCAATGGACCACGGTGCTATATGTCTCTCCTCCCTCTGTTCTGCCTCTGTCTTCCAGGGCTCGTCTTCCTCATTCACACACTACTTTTCCAGGCTGTTACACACCCCACATTTGTATCTCCCTCACTGTATTACTGTAGCCTCCTGGGCACAGAGAAAACAGACTCAGAGAGAGAAAAGGGGAGAGCGATAAAAAGGAAGATAGAGGGTGAGGGACAGTAAGAGAAAGAGACAGTCAGAAAGAGAGAGAGGGGAAATAAGGGGAGAGAGAGTAGCAGAGAGAGATAAGGGAGAGAGAACACAGGGGATTCCATCTTTCTTTAATGGGATCCCTTAAAGGTTCAAAGCAGCCATTTTTATCTCAAAATCAAATCATTTCTGGGTAACAATTACGTACCTTACTGTGATTCTTTTCAATTAAATTGATCAAAAACGAACAAAAAAAGCTCCTTTGCAAAGAGCAATTTCTCAAGCAAGAATTTTGCTAGGACTGTCTGGGAGTTGTCCGAATGGGGAAAACTGAAAAAGAGCTGTTATTTTTAACCTTCATTTAACCAGGCAAGTCAGTTAAGAACAAATTCTTATTTTCAATGACAGCCTAGGAACAGTGGGTTAAGTGCCTGTTCAGGGACAGAACAACAGATTTGTACCTTGTCAGCTCGGGGGTTTGAACTTGCAACCTTCCGGTTACTAGTCCAACACTCTAACCACTACCCTGCCGCCCCTTTGGCAGAAAGGATTGGAACTCTCTTTCTTAATGGGTGGGTAACGGTAATAGTGATGTTAGGCACGACAAAGCCTATATTCCCTCTCAGGAAACTAAAAAGATTTGGCATGGGTCCTCAGATCCTCAAAAGGTTCTACAGCTGCAACATCGAGAGCATCCTGACTGGTTGCATCACTGCCTGGTACGGCAATTGCACTTCAGAGGGTAGTGTGTTTGGCCACCCCAGTCATAGACTGTTCTCTCTACTACCACATGTCAAGCGGTACCGGAGTGCCAAGTCTAGGACAAAAAGGCTTCTCAACAGTTTTTACCCCTAAGCCATAAGACTCCTGAACAGGTAATCAAATGGCTGCCCGGACTATTTACAGTCACGCCACCCCCCACCTGCCAACCCCCTCTTTTACGCTGCTGCTACTCTCTGTTCATCATATGTGCATAGTCACTTATATAGTGACTATATATACTATACATTCATGTACATACTACCTCAATTGGCCCGGACAACCAGTACCCCTGCACATTGGCTAACTGGGCTATCTGCATTGTATCCCACCCACCAGCCGCCAACCCATCTTTTATGCTACTGCTACTCTCTGTTCATCATATATGCATAGTCACTTTAACCATTTCTACATGTACATACTACCTAAATCAGCCTGACTAACTGGTGTCTGTATGTAGCCTCGTTACTTTAAAAGCCTCGCTACTGTATATAGCCTCGCTACTTTTATAGCCTGTCTTTTTACTGTTGTTTTATTTCTTTACCTACCTATTGTTCACCTAATACCTTTTTTGCACTGTTGGTTAGAGCCTGTAAGTAAGAATTTCACTGTATTCACTATTTCATCTGTTGTATTCGGCGAACGTGACAAATCAACTTTGATTTGATTTGATATATATATATAAAACACAGGAAAATCACGTTTTTGACTGCACTCGGCCTTTAACCATTCACTCTCTTTAGAGAGGCTCCCTTTGATTAAAAAAAAGCAAGGGCTCAATGGATTTCTAACTCACACATCATACTCTTCATGACAGTGGGTTGTGTCCTCTGCCTTCTGCTGCTCATGGCACAGGCACACATACTTCCTCTAATGTTAAACTGCCCTACCTTCCTCCAGGCTACCCCAGAGGTGACACTGATCTCTGGCTACACCCTCCATCTCAGCCTGGCCTCTATGGAAGCTCTGATGGAGTGTTTTTTCTCCAGCTCCTGTGCTGCATTAGGATGCGATT